>NC_060271.1:97761019-98061019 GCF_021613505.1 Equus quagga
TACAACTACACTGCAAAAATTGGTACTCCATTTTACAAATGAGAGGTTAAATGAATCACCCAAGTTCTCACAGAACCAGATTTAAACTTGGGTCCAACTTCAATGTCCATACACGGAATCACTAGGGAGCAGTGTTACAAGATCCCCAAATCAGTACTTTCTTGTCATTGCCCTCAAGTCAATTCTGACTCCTAGCGACCCTGTGTACAGCAGAGCGGATCCCTGCCCTGTCTTTTTGCACCATCCTCTCACCTTCCAGCACTCTGTCAAACAATGTTCCGCTGCTATACGTAGGACTTTCATGTCAAATTTTCAATTTTCAAGTAAAAAGCTGGTCCTAGGAAACCAGAAAATGGGCTACCACAGAAAGCATCTGTCTCTTTGCTCAGGATACACTAAGTGAATCACCCACCCTGGGTAAATACAGTGGAACCCCTCCATGGCAGCATCAGGTTCTACCTGGAAGTACAAGCCAGGGTACCTCCCAGTCTTTCAGGTAACAAGGAGGTCAAAGACAGTCAGGTTTGACTAGATCTTGGAAAACAGAAACTGAGGTATTTGGAGTCTAGTTCAAATAAGTTTTCTTGGACTAAAGGAAATAAGAAAATCTTACATGAGATAGTAAAAATGTTACTGGGCAGGTCACTTACAAATAAATGTGCTACTTTCATAAGGAACTTTGCATTTTGAGGGAACTAATAGATCCTGTGTATTTTAAGCCATGAGCCTTAACTGAGTGCTCTAAATCACCAAGGCTTTCTTATTGGAGAACCTCTCTGACCCTTTTTCTCTTATAGCCAATTTATTATTTCTCAAGGTAGAGGACCTTGATTATCTGGATTTACAGCTCAAAGCAGATCTGAAGGAGCAAATTTGAGAAAAAGGTGCCTATAAACTCTTACAGTGGTAAGTAAGAGAAAAACCAGTGAGAGTAGGCATTGACGAAGAGGTGACAGAATTGTTTGGGGACCTAAGGAGCAGGGCAGTGATACTGTCCTCTTTGGAATCTGAAATCGCTAGTACTGTGCTCTGGGTACTAATGCTCGTAACAGTGATACTGAGCCATCAAGAAAAGCTTGTCTTCTGAACTTTTTATTTGAAAGGTGAAATATGATTTCAGAAGTTCTTATAATGGCAAATGACATATTTTTTTGTGAACAGAAAGCTTATTTCTTGTCCTTTATCAGCAGGCATCTGAGTAATGAGAATGAAGGGGAGAGGACAGGGATTGCAAAGGTGTGTGGGGAAGGAGAAGGGCACAGCCGTGTGGGAGAGGCATGTCAGCAAATGCGAGGAAACACGTCAGAATTGAGTGGGACGGATTGTAAAATGCAAGGCTGGAGAGAGAAAAGCCATCCAGAGAGGACGTGCTTAATCACTTAGCAATCTGTGTTTTACACATGATCTTTATTTATCACAACATTTTTAATGGAAAAAACAAGTGTGAATAGTGGTCAAAGAAGGGGTCATTAGACAATGGCATAACTAAATAAAACCCTCAAATACCTGTAGGAAGAGTTCAGCCACAGACGCCATCTGGTGAAATGCGTACACAAAGGCAGGCTCTTTAATGAAGCTCCTAGTCCTCAATAGAAGACGAGGAAATTCTCCCCCAGCATTTGTACGAGTGTTCTTCTGTTGGTCCTTAGTGGGTGTTGCATGGGTTGCTGAGAGCTTTTCCATCTGGCAGTTCTAGGTGATGTCAGCAGATGCCATTCTCTGATATTTCTCAAAGGCTTTGCTTAAAATTTTTAGTAAAACATAAAGCAGAATTGAAAAATGCAAATCATGTTTGAAAAACTTGGGAAAAGTAGCCAATTATTCTTGCTGCTATTTTTACCTTCCTCTTACCCAAACATGAAACTGGGAGCAGTGGATGAAATAGAATGTCAGTTGGGTGGAGAGGTAAGAGGCCAGAATCTACTCCTAAGTGAGACACTCAGCGATGCAGTGACCATGCCAACTTAGGGTTTCCCTCTCTTTCTTATAAGGGAATTGGAACAGATAAGTCAACAAGTCTCCAAACTCTGAAACAAATGCGATTTGATGAATTCTTGGTTACATCATTCAGCTAGAGAGAAAAGAAGAGAAGCTCCTTGGCTTTTCGATATATTGATGATGCGATGTTTTTTGAGGTGTTTTAAAAAGTGCTCTCATATCAAATATGTAATTTGTTCCATTATAGAATGTTTAAACATGAAAGTGCAAATTTAAGTCAGGAAATTGCTCTTCCTTTGTGAAGGGAATGTCTGTGTCTAAAGATCTCAGGAGTCCAGTGCTAGGAATAAACTTTTCTTTCCATGTTGCAGGGAGAGCAAAGTGAGAATGTGCACAGAGCCAGCTGTGTCTATGTAATAAATACTCTCAACAACATCTTCTAAGTGCCAACCACTGTGCTAGACAGTGTGCCTCTTCAGCCCTAGAGAATTTATTACTCATAATAATCATGCAAAATAGGTGTAAATGACTTCATTTTTACTTAGGAAGAAACCTAGAAAAGTTAGAAAACTTGCCCAAAGTCACACAGCTAGTAAGTGGCAGAGCTGGGATTTCAGCCCACTCTGTCTAGCTCTGACACCTCTGCTCATTCCATGGTCATTGGTGAAAGAGCAACCTTCTGCTCATACACGGTCTTCATTTGCATGCCTCCATGCAATCCAGGGCAGGGAAGTCTGGTTCCCTATTATATTTCTCCTCTGTATAACTCCTTATTAATCAAAGATATTCAATAAGTGATTCTGAATGGGTGAATGAATTAATAAATGAGTGACTGCATGGAAGAATCGAACAAAAGGTATACATTTTATGAATGCATTCTGTCCTGCACTTGTTTCTTAGTCTGAATTTGATGGCTAGTCTCAGCCAGCCCTTATCTTCATGCACTTTATTTCAGGAAGAAGAAAAAACTTTCATCCTGTAGGTAGATTTTAAAGGAAAACATTATAAAGGCATAGTTTCTTTACAATCAAATGAAGATAATGTTAAGACTATCGTGATAGAGTTCAGGGGAGATAGGGAAAGTTGGGGGGCTATTATATAGGAAAAAAAACCTCAGAATGGTAGTCAACTATTTTTTCTCAGTCGTTCCTATAAAGCAGGCTATGTCTTATGGCTTTCTCAGGGGACAGGAATGCTTCATAAATGCAGGCAGACCAACATATTGCAAGACAGCTTTAGCTTTTCCTTTCTTCTAACTTTCAGTCATTCTCTCTTTTCAGTTAAAGATAATGTCACTTTTTGCTATTTCTCTACCATGAATTTCCAGCCATGAAGTATAATGTGGAAACCAGTTATAAAATTTCATTGTCACTTCTGGAGTTGTTAGAAGGCAGATAAAATCTTTGAGAAAGTGTGCTTTTTGCCAAAGTTCTCGTCTCCCACTCTTAGGAGTTATACTCCTGAAAAATAATCTATACTTACCTTATTTTGAGATTTAATGAGCTGTTATAAATGAGCATTTGTGACGAACATACACCTAGATGTGGTGAGCTTAGAGAAGATGACCATCAGGAATAAGATTATTTGAAATGATTCTACCAATTCAAGTGTCGTGTGTAATATTTCTTCTATTTTTAAAGTAAAGATGAATCATTCACTCTTAACTTTATTAATTCTATTTTCACACTCATAATTATTCTCATGAAATGCTTTTATTTTAATTGCAGATACTTAAAGAAGATAAGCCAGGTTTCAGAGTGTGATGACTTTTTCCATTCTTAATTAAAGTATAATTGACATGGGGCCGGCTCGGTGGCGCAGCGGTTAAATCCACACATTCCACTTCGGCAGCCCGGGGTTCGCCAGTTGGGATCCCAGGTGTGGACGTGGCACCGCTTGGTAAAAGCCATGCTGTGGTAGGCATCCCATGTATAAAGTAGAGAGAGATGGGCACGGATGTTAGCTCAGGGCCAGTCTTCCTCAGCAAAAAGAGGAGGATTGGCAGTAGTTAACTCAGGGCTAATCTTCCTCAAAATACAATAAAATAAAATAAAGTATAATTGACAAATAAAAGTTGTATATATTTAAGGCATGTGATTTGATGTTTAGATATGCATATACATTGTGAAATAATAGCCATAATCAATGGTGATAACATTTTTAATCAATTCTATTGAATTTCTGTGATAGATGTTCTGGAGGCATAAAGCATAGACATAAACTCTGTCCTACAGAAGTATATGAAATAAGATAAAACATACACCTAAGCAGTTCCCATACTTTTAGATTTAAACATAATTTGGAAAGGCAAATACTTCCATTGTTCTAATGCACTAAGAAAATACTGCTCAGTGTCTTTAAGAGTTAACTAGCATGTTATCATCCATGTAGAGGACACAACCATAGACAATGTTGTGTTATAACTACAAATACAACCACTACAAGGAGCCGATGCTGTGTGGGTCCCACTTAGAGAATCAGTCTCCTCTTCTGCTCCCCTCAGCTCCCCTCCCCTCTTCTCCTTCTCATTCTCCTCCTTCTTTCTCTCTCTTTGTCTCTCTGTCTCTCTCTCCTTTAATTGGCAGCATTTGCTAAGTGATCTGTTTTTCCTGTTTATCTGTTGATTTATTTGCACTTGATATAAGAGGACGTGAATTAAAAGTAAACTCTGGATGCGGAGATAAAATAAGTCAGGTTGTCACAGTCGTCTAAGTCCTGGGAATGTGACTAAGGAGGAGAACTTAGAGGGAACTCCAGCATCCCTGCATCTGTGCAGTAACTCTCCAGGAGGCGCGGCCTGGAGAAGTAATCGCAGTGCCAGGCACGGATTGGCATTTCCTGTCTTGTAGGTTACTAATGAGACTGATACATACTCCCTAAATAAGCAATGCTGAAAGGAAGCCTATCCTGGTATAAAAAGGGTCAGCCCAAGAACAGCAGCATTAGCATGAGGGGCTGGTTGGATGCAGAGATACAGATCCTGTTCAACTGGGGAAGAAGAGAATTTCAAGACCTGAAAATTAAATTTATTGTTGTTAAGTGGATATTTGGCTGCCCTCTTTAAGCGCTCCCCAGAACTGTTCTTTATATAGTCATGTGAGAAAGAAAAATAATTCCTTATTAGTTGTAATAATAACATATAAACACTGCATTGTGGGAACTTTCATATTGCCAAAGTGCTTTCATACGTGTCAAATTTGATCCACATAACATCCCTATGAGATAGAGAAGTTATTATGATTCACATATACAAATGATTATATATACATATATATATTCATATGGTATATATATTTACATGTATAATATATATATTCTTATATACTATTGAAACACAGAAAACAGTCCAAGATGATGCATACTGCTTATGAGATCCAGACTGAGTCTTGATTTCTAGAGTAGTATATATTTTCCATTTTTGATCAGCAAATTAAACTGAAGTGGTTTACCAGTACAGCATATGTTTTAATAAGCCAAAGTGTGCACCAGAAGGAATGAAGTAGTCAGATAAGGAAGCTTGGAGTTTTAGTTTCACTCTAGCAGCAAAGAATGGATCTTCTCAATATATGAACAAAATAACATTGTAGCATCTGAGCCAGTTAATGTTTACTCTCAATCACTGTTTGAGAAAAACATTCATCACTCATAAAGGTGCTACTCTGATATTGGCTTATTTAGGGGAGCTCCGTGTAGAACTTTGCATGTGTTCAACTCGTGGCTCAAAAATAAAATCAAAAATCAACTTTCTGTTAACTAAGTCATCATCATTTCCAAACACATCCCTATTTCTTGCTATTCCTTACTCCAAGCACTGTATGGGATAGAAGTTCTCATACATCCCCAAGTTAAAGCTCTATCAAGGGGACATTGGTCATGGCACTATCCAGTAGGAAAGAAATATTTTTATCAAACATGTTGACTTTTTTTTTCTTCTGCTTTTTCGCCCCAAATCCCCCCAGTACATAGATGTATATTTTAGTTGTGGGTCCTTCTTCTTGTTTTTTTTTAAAGATTGGCACCTGAGATAACAACTGTTACCAATCTTATTTTCTTTTTCCCCCAAACATATTGACTTTGAACCTCTGGGTTCTGGGGCCATGTAAATGAGACTGCTCTGATCAATGAACGCATGTCTAGATTGTATCTGGAGAAACAACCAGTAGTACTATTCAATGGTCGCATCCATTATTTATTCCTAAGATGTAATAAGGGATAATTTGAGAAAACCCTAATGATGATTATGTAAGAGAGACAAAGATAAATATCTCATTAGCACTTACATTGTGAAAATAGTAGTTAATAAGAGAGCCCTTGAAAGTTGGGAGACTTTTCGTCAGTGGATTAATGAGAAGAGAGACAAAGAGTTCATTGAGTTAATTTTGTAGACAGCATGGCCTGCAATGTTCCAAATAAAGGGGAAAGATAGACAGGAAAAGATACAATAATTTACATTTTCTTTCTTTCCTCAAGAATTTAGTTATGCATTTATGTGCAGAGATGGGAGGCAAGATGTTTAAGGTGTTTAAAAAAGTGAGTTAAGAAAAGATTGCCACAAGTAAATAAGGAACTTTCTGAGTATATTCCATTTCAAAATAACTGAAGTTATATAAATATTTTAATTTTTGTAACTGGGTTTAATAAATTGAACTCTAGCATTCATTTTGTTCCCTTTTTAGTGCCACTTAGTGTGCTGCCATATCAAATTGTGCAATAGCTATGTATGTGTGTCTCCTTGTATACGTGTGTTTTCTTCATG
The DNA here is from genome assembly GCF_021613505.1 of Equus quagga. Classification (NCBI taxonomy): domain Eukaryota; kingdom Metazoa; phylum Chordata; class Mammalia; order Perissodactyla; family Equidae; genus Equus; species Equus quagga. The sequence goes on from NC_060271.1 coordinate 97,767,714, forward strand.
ACAATTTTAGCGGTTACCTATCTAAAATCCAATACTCTCCTTTGCCCCCTTATAACTTATTTTAAATTTATTTCATCATGTATGTTTATAAACCACACCAAATCCTCTAGAGAACAAGATGGTTTTGGATGGCTGGATGGATAGGTAGATGGATGGATGGGTGATGAATGGATAGATAGAAGTCATCTGGGATAAGAGACAATCACAGTCTCATAGCTTTGCCATTAAATAACAGTATAATTGTGGTCAAACAAAAGCAGGTAATTTTCTACCTTCAGTTTCCTGATATGTAAAACAAAGGGCTTAGACTAATGATCACTGAGGTCTGGCTCAGTACAAGAAGATGTGTGACTATTTGACTAAAATATGATTTCATTGCCAAACGTGTTAGATGCCAACATTGAAAGCCTGGATTTTGGAGGCACGTTAGGTGAAACTATCCATCACTGGCATTTTACAATTATAAAATCTGTTTTGGCCTCATTACCAGTAAGGATTTTCAGTTCAACGTGTGTGACTAATTAGTCCATTCAGTCACAATAGTTGGACTAGAGATTCATATTGACACAGCTAGAAGCCTAGATTTGCATTGTAAACATCTGTTAGTATTTATTTAATTTGGAAATGGCCAAACCCATTTCAGAAAGTGCTTTGTCCAGAAACAAAACAAAGAGGGAACACATTCAATCACATGCATATTCTAGTTTACCTTTCAGCACCTCCACTCCACTCCCAGCAGTCTTTGGAAGTTTTACAACCCCAAATTTTAATTAGTGAGAATCTAGGAGAGAAGATTTTTCCAGTGCTTTCCTGAAAACCTAAACTTTACTTTTTCTTTTGGCCAGTCCTCCTATATTGCTTTGGCTAAAAATGGAAATGCAATATGAACATAGAGATTATCAGAAGCTTAAAGAAATAGTAAAAGAGATGTACTATATTTTTTTTTTTTTATAAAGATTGGCACCTGGGCTAACAACTATTGCCAATCTTCCTTTTTTTTTTTTCCCCTGCTTTATCTCCCCCAAACCCACCCTGTACACAGTTGTATATATCTTAGTTGCACGTCCTTCTAGTTGTGGGATGTGGGACGCCACCTCAACAAGACCTGATGAGTGGTGCCATGTCCGCACCCAGGATCTGAACCCTGGGCCGCTGCAGCGGAGCTCGCGAACTTAACCACTCGGCCCCGGAGCCGGCCCCTGTACTACCTTTTTTAAAACATAAATTTAATTCAAGTTTCCTGATACCAGGTTTCTATTTTGCAGGTTTCTATTTTGTATAACTTTGCTTAAATATAATGTTCTTTTTTAATCAAGAAGGGTAAGGGATCTGAATTTACCGCCCCAAAATGTGTATCTTTGGCTTGATTATTTTTAAGGACAGATGACTCAGGAAGAAACTTTGACCTTACCCCCCAACTGCCTAAAAGACTTTAAGATAGGAGGCCTGTTTCAGGAAGGAGCTATCACCATAGATAACCACAATAGAATATGAACTAGATGTGGTAGGCAGGGAGAAACCTAGAAGGGCCCATTTGATCAAAGTCTTCTCCATGTCCCATTGTCTCTGCCAGGTTTTCCATCTGCATGTCAATTGCCTTCCTTCCCTCTGAAGTCCCAAACCACTACCCACAACATTGTCCTCTGTCTTTAGCTGAAGATGGTATTTAAGGTAGTGGCTTTGGCCATTTTGGCCAGTTACTCAATTTTCCTGGGTTTCTCCCATGTATACATGTTATTACACTTTGTTTGATTCTCTCCTGTTATTCTGTCTCATGTTAATTTCATTCTTAGGCCAGCCAGAAGAACCTAGAAGGTAGAGGAATATTTCTTCCTCCCCTGCAGCAGGAATTCAGTTCTTTTCTTTATCACATAATTTTCTTTAAATTCATTGTTCTGTAGCATTATTTCCACATCCCTACCTTCCCCTTTGAGTTTTGTCTATCAGGATGACCAGTATCAAATGCATGTAACAATGCATGTTAGAATGAGTAAGAGATTGTGATCTCTTTACCATAGTAGAGTTTTTGTATGCAACCCACTCTCAGTGCTCTGGAACCATTGCATACATTTTAAAGAGCCAAGAAAGTCTTGGAGAAAATTGAATGGCTTTCAAGTCTGTCTTTTTCCCAAGCAGACAGCTGATTTATGGTCACTTTTTATAATAACCTAAGGCATCAATTGGGAAAAAAAACCTTAACGAAAAGTGAAAGCTGGCTGTTTTCAGAGATATGTAAGCTTTGTCCTAAATATTCATGAATACCAATGTTCAAACATTCAAATTGGGTAAATAAGTGTACAAATGGGTATTTTTTTTTGAGCAGGCCCTTAACTATAACACTCAGAATAATAGCACCTCTCCCTGCATTCTGCATAAGTACGTTGTTGGTGAATATTTAATGAAGTAATAGTTATAGGAGCACTGTTACATTTCAAGAAAAATAAGCTATTTGAATTGAATTGATTGTTGTTATTTATATTAATGAGTGACTTGTACCTATACTTTAGAATAGAGTGGGCATAATAAGTTATTTGCAGGTAGGAACTGCAATTTATACCTTGCTAGGTAGTGACCATATTTTGTGCCTATCAGAAAATGCTGTGCATAGATGAGGTGGTGTTCCATATTTCTTAGTGAGTAATTGATGCTCATTTTCTTTGTTGGTCATGTGCTGGAGCTAAAATTCACCCTCACATATTGGATCTCAGTTTATTATTTTTATTTGTATCAGGTTAGTGAGCCATGGGATTGACATCTTCATGTGGCATCTACTACTTGGAGAAACAATTGACAAATAAGAACCGGACACTTGAGTGAGACAATGAAAACTACCATAGGACCTGTGCAGGGTCTCTAAATTCCTTTTTCACCTTTAATAGGATTGTCGATTAACTAAAATTACCAATTCTGTGTATTTCTTTATTGATTTGACTTGATCAAACTGACCCACTGTTTGGGAATTGTATTATGTATTACAATTGGGTTATTTTTCTGCAGTTTTTCCTTTTGGTGAAAATTGTGACAACTCCTAGAAACTTCTTGCCCCATAGGTTATCAGTACAGTGGGTTGAAACTTGCTTGGGGAATTTGTAACATTAATTCTGAATGCTGGCATATTTTTTTTCTTCAAGGAAACACTCCTAGCAATAAATCTTTTCTGGAGAGTCTGGTGAGATTTAGTTCTGAAAGCCAGACAGGAATGCTTTCTCTCTTCCAGAGCAGCTTCTCATAGACAAAAGTATCAGCAAAGACAAGTGTCCATCAGTTAGCCAAACTTAGCACATTTCAGCTAGCACCATACTCAGCCTCTCAGTTGTCTCAACCAGTTCAGTCTAAATGTCTGTCACATCAGTGAAAGATTAGGCTAGATAATGTTATGCAAGTGAGCACCATTGCTTGAGACACTAGTTTTTTTATGCTGAATTTGGATGTACAGCCAAATAGACCATTGCTATTTAGAAACACAGTTTCAATCAAAATTGTAGAGAAAATCAAGAATTTCTTCGCAGGCATCAAATTCGTAGTGGACATCTTTTGCACAGTTGGAATTTGCTCTTTTCCTCACCAAGCAGATTTGTCCTAGTGGAGTTTTCTTGTAGGTGTTTTCATGGGAATATATCAGTCTTCAGCAAAGCTGTTTATCATGAAGAATAAAGTCTAGGAATGCTGTTCTTGCCGGGGATATACTATTACAGGCTAAGTTTACTATCCTCTCATCATATCTTTTTACCACGCAGGTAGGCAATTGTGCTATATTTTCACATCAAGTGAACATGAAGCAAATTCTATTAAGGGCAAGGGGAAGGTTCCCTGTAAGTGAGAAAAAACAACAAAAATACATAGTGTTTCTCTGCTTTCTAAGTCGCCAGTGCTCTCTCTGTAATAACCCTGGATATTAAATAAATTGGTCTAACTTTTTACTATACATTAAAAACATTGTTTCTCCTCCATCCTGATTACATTTTCCTACCCTATAATACGTTGGTGTTTATCCATAGCATATGATGAATTGTTTCAGTGCCTTTTTTTCTTGAATTCTGCCCAAGTCATTTTTTACCTAAAGGTAAGGAGACCTAAGTATTGTTAGTAGACATTTTGAACGAGAACAGATGCTTGCCATGTGAATGTACAAACCGCTCTGAATTAGGGAGGATCAGCATGACCCTTTGACCTGTGAGTGGTTAAATGCACAGTTAGGGACACTTACCTAAATGGATGGTTAGGTAAAACTCATGCTTTTGCTTGATCACTAGTCTCTCTTTTTCAGCAGGTTGTCTCTTTTCTGAAAAAGGCTGCAAACATCAGGGAAAAGTATACTGAAGAATAGAATTGATTAATGTGACATATTTGAATTTCTTTCTCACTCTCTCAACAGCATATCATAGAGAGGCAGTTCCAAACACAGTGAATTAAATTTAAATTATGCAGCTTTGGCTAGAAGATTGTTCAGTCAATTCAGCCTCTGAAATAAAATTTGATTTTTTTCCTACACTTGAGCCACTTATGATTTTTCACACCGTGATGATTTCTGCCAAGGCATCTATTGACGTGAGATCTTTTTTTTCCTTCTTCTTCTCCCCAAAGCCCCCCAGTGCATAGTTGTATATTCTAGCTGTGGTTCCTTCCAGTTGAGCTATGTGGGACCCTGCCTCAGCATGATTTGATGAGCAGCGCTAGGTCCGGGCCCAGGATCTGAACCAGCGAAACCCTGGGCTGCCCAAGCAGAGCCGGCAAACTTAACCACTTGGCTGTGGGGCCGCCCCCTGATTTGAGATCTTTTATTCACAGACAATTGCTGGCTTTTGATTTCTGAAGGAAAAATATGATAAACAAAAATGTAAATTCATTAGACCAAGAAAAGTACATTAAAAACTAAAATATAGCTTTACAATAGGGTCATATTTGTAAAGCGATTTATTTCAACTGTACAGGGCTCCAGGAGGTACTATTTATTGTATGATATCTTCTGTTATTTAGGTATTGTGTTTGTGTTTTGTGAAAAGATAAAACTGAGAACATTCTAACTCTTTTTGTTTGCTGTGGGATTGTTCAAAAGACTGTTGAACACAGGTTAACTTTTAAAACAAAATTTGACTTGTGTGGCCTAAATAATTTAGTCTGCATGAAACACTGTGCACTGAATCACACATTTTTAGCCCATAAATTTCTTATTTTTTTCCTTTCTCTCCCCAAATCCCCCTTTTAAGTAGTTGTATATTTTAGTTGTTGGTCCTTCTAATTGTGGCATGTGGGACGCCACCTCAACATGGCCTGATGAGTGGTGCCACGTCGCCCCCCCCAGGATCCGAACCGTGGAAACCCTGGGGCGCCGAAGTGGAGCGTGTGAACTTAACCACTGGGCCACGGGGCCAGCCCCTTAGCCCTTAAATGTCTTTTAAGAAGCAGCCTTCACTATTTATATTTGATGTTTGATTTCTAATTCAGAATTTGAACCTAGGCAGTAAAAGATGGAAGCTTAGTTCACAAAGTACCAATATAGCTACTATATTTTGATATAAATACTAATGCGAGGTCTAAAGGTGAGAATAATTCACATGTATAACTTCTGGTTTAATATCTAAAATTGTATTATTTATAAATATAGTGCAAAAAAAGATTAAATTGGTGCTACATTCGTGAAATAATAATAGTGTTGATAACATCACAACTTTTATAAGCATTTACAATGTGGTCTTATTCTAGGAACTTTTTGTATACTAATATAATCCTTATGACAGTAGGGACTATTATACTTTCTGTTTTTTTCCAGATGAGAAAAATGTGAGACAGAACAGTCTTTAAATTTTTAAAGCAAGGTTTCTCAACTTCTGCACTATTGACATTGGGGTCACGTGGTTGTTGGGGGAGGACTGTCATGTGCGTTTTAGGACATTTAACAGCACCCCTGGTTTCTACCCGTTAGATGCCAATAGTAGCATACCCTCCCACCCCCAGCCCAATTGTGACAAGCTAAAATGTCTCCAGACATTGCCAAATGTGCCCCCCCACCCAGGTGGAGAGGGGAAAGGGGGACATCATTGCTGCTGGGATGAGAAGTGCTGGATTAAAGAATTTATTCACATCCTCCTCCTCCTCCCCCTGTCAAGGACAAGACAACAGCCCTGTACTGATTTCATCAATATAGTCAAAATTCCTCAAGGAAAATTAAAAATTATCTTATAACCTTGAAATTAATTTTGAAGAGTATCCACTGTGGTGGAGAAAGAAGTAGCTTTCCACTTCGAGTTGGCTCTAGAAAAATAGCGGATTATCTGCTCTGGGGTGAATCGGAACAATTGACCTGCAAGAGCTCATAATCCAATAACTTGTTATTATCAAGTCAGTTTAGATGTTATCCTGCAGGATGTGCTCGTGCCGAAAGAGGATGGGTTTTTGCCTTTTAAAGCTCCCTTTAATGAAACATGTCTGCGTGACTGTCACACCAATTGTTGGTGTGCTATCACTGCCATGAACAGTTACAATTCCAGAAAAACTGATATTTTGAACTCCCTCTTTTAAAATAACAGCAGCAAAATGAATGAATCCAGTCTCCCAACTGTCTCAGAGGAATTAAGAACAGAAAACATGAAACCATCTCAAAATGATATTTAAATGCTTGCATTTATTTAAAGTCATACTGTGAAACATTAGCATCTGAACAAATTCCTTATTCTCAAGTAATTACACAGCTTGTGATTAAAGATTTTTGAGCCTAATTTTTGTCACAAAAGTGCATTATCCCTTGTCTCCATTTTTCAAATGGCAATTATTAACAGTTATTTCCTTATACTTTAATCTCTGACTACATTAAGTACTCCTTGAGTGAAAGTAAGTCATCATATTTCTACCTTTTTTAAAAATGGGGACCTATATTACTGTAATTCCGCTTTTAAATAAGGACTTCATCAGTGTTGTGATTCTGATAATTGTCTAAACAATTATAATCTCCTTAATCCTTAGCTAATGTAATGAGATATTTTCCTTCTTGTACCTTGAATTCTCTCTGCATTACCTTAGCATTAGCTGAATCTGATGCAAACCTTCCAAATTTCCATGCAATATCTATGCTGAGTTTACTGCTGCTTGTGAGTGGCAATAAAGAGCAACCTTTGGTGCTCGTAAATGTGTTGATTATGTGACTAACCGCTAGGATTTACACACTCTGCTTTTTATTACAGTGATGGTTATCTTTTCTGCTGTAAGTGCAATGAAGCAACTAGAATGTCACAGAGAAAACTGTCACCTCTATCCTCTTTACTGTAAAATATCATCCCCCCATACACTTTTTATTTATTATGAAACCTTAATGAAGAAAAGGACGTTGAGGAAACGATACCTACAATCTGAATGTTACAAAACTGAGAATTGAGAATGAAAGCTCAACACAAAATTGAAAAATACCTTAAATGGACTATATTTGTTTCCCTTCTTACATCAGTGAAAGGTATTCTCTACTTAATCTGTGTTTCCTAATAATGACAAGCTATATCTCAAAGATTCATCAAATTCAACCTGGTTGTGAATATAAAATGTGATAGCTGTTCTGCTTTTAGGAAGCCAAGCCCAAGTACTGCATAAAGCCTACTGATGCGTACATTGTAGCACTCCAGGGCTGTAATAAATTTCAAATCATCTGTTTCTGCCAGCTTGCTTTAAACCTCTTACGCTACTGTGTGAGGCTTCTCTGTGCAGTTGAATGGATGGATATGTACACGTTGGCTACCATCCTTTCTGTGTCCTCATGTAAACTAAGCTATAATCAAGTTTTCACAAATATGCAAATACTTCCATGAAGGATCCAAAATAAGTTGAAAAATGTAAGCTCTGTGTCCTTGGGAAGGCAAATATTGAGTTTTGTTTCTCAACCTGTCACGTAAAAATAAGCAGTGCTTCACTTGTCAATGAGACGAACGTGAAAGGATCCGTTAGGTCCCTTTAAATTAATCTATTGAATGTGATTCTTTTACAGACCACAGATGACATCCTTGTGGCCTCAGCAGAGTGTCCCAGTGATGACGAAGACATTGACCCCTGTGAGCCGAGCTCAGGTGGGTTAGGTTAGTCGACTTTTTTTATTACTTTCTTTGCTTTACTCTAAATCTTTATTGCATGCCATAGTCCTTAGAAAAGTCTTGCATTTATATCTAGAAGCCCACCCTATTAGACAGTGTCTCACTGTGAGATGAGTTCTTGCTTTTCACTTGGATAAATTTCCTGTCATTTATTAAAAAACAAATTTTTCAAAACAAAACTCACCAAGATTATGTATTTCAGAAAAAGCAGTGGGAGACAACACACAAGGCTGGTACCTGACTGTTCGCGTTGCAAGAACTCACAACATAATTTTTGTGTATAGCAGTGTAATAGGCTTTCCCTTGGATCACCTATAGTAAATTGTAAAGCTTAAAAATTGCAGTGCGTTGTGGAAAATTACTTGACCTTTCTGCTGACAAAAAGTCCCCACCACTCATTCTGCCAGTAAATTGTCATAAGTGATATATTTCTGAATTTTGGAAGTGAAGGTATTATGGCAGGAGTAAACAGCCAGTAGAGTCCTTGATACATTTAATAGAGAAATACATTTAATAAAGAAATATTTGAGTCATGCCGTGTCCCCCTAAAATTCAAGCTGATGCATTTTAACTCCAGTTGGTGCACAATTTCTCCTCCTCCGTTGTGATATGGTATAACTGACTAATATATAAATACTATTTCCATGCAACCTTGTACCATTAAGTAGCAGCAGTGGACCCTGAAAATGAATCATAGCCTGGATTTGATTCCAGATATTCGTAATACCAAGTTTTAGGGTCATTTGCATTAGTTTCCTTTGTAAAGCAGTGTTTCTTAAAATTCAATAATTTTCTTATTTAGGTTAACAAAATGAGTGAGGTAGATATGGACTAACCACTATCGACTACCTCATGACCTCTGTAGCTGTCACTTAGAAGCCAGGAGAACTTCAAGTCACAACAAAATAACTAATTTGCATTCTTGTGAAGAATATCACTTTAAATCTACTCACTCTGACATTTGGAGAAAAACATGGTTCAGGATGCATATCTTGCATCTCCTTTTGAATATGACTTCTTCCTGCTGATTGTAGCTACATACTCTAAGCACTTAGAGCAACTACTGAATGCCAATGAGGAGCAGAACCTCAGCAATCATCTCAGCAAGAGAAGGTTTGGGAGACTCAGGCTGGTTGTGTTCTCATCCTCCTTCCCCCAGCCTCTACCCCAACAATCAAAATTCTCAGCCTCCAGAACCAGCTTTCCTACACAATTATTAGAACTGTAATGACCATCCATTCCATTCCTCCAGTTTATTGATCTTTACAGCCATTGCCTTTTGATTGTCTGGACAGATGTGGTCACTTCATGATACTATCCCTGAGCTCCTTTGCCAGGATCCTGCCTTTGTTTTCCTTGGCATCCTCATTCTCTCTGTTTTAGCCAGAAAAAGAGAAAAAAGTTATTGCTCTTTTGTCCATTACATGAGCCCCATCTTTTTGCCTTCTCTCTCCCTCAAATTTCTTCTTTCCCCATTTCTCCTATTCTCACATGCCCAACCATGACATTCTTTTTTGTATCTAATCTTCTCTGAGATCGTCCAGCATGCATTGTTCATAAAACAAACTCTGGTATTTGTTTGTACATTGATGTGTGTGTTTACATTTATATTTGATTTTGTTTTCTCAATTAGGGTTTTTTTAATAGAAGTTGATTTTTTCAGTATTTTCCAGCATATTAACACAGTGCTGAAAACAGTATAGGTTCTTACTAATTACAGTACTTGCTGGTGTTCCTCTGGCCTGAATCCTACTCTCGCTGTCTGAGTGTAGTCTATCATTCTCTTTATATAGAGTCCTCACTTTAAGTACCTAGTAAATCCAGTGTGAGAAGTCTAATTGCACTTCAAATCGTCACTTCTTTTACTTCTTGAACACAGCTAAGTGATCCAATTCTTCTAGCCATTGCTTATATGTCTTACCAACCCTTCCTTATAGACTAGTTTACTGCCTCGCCCTTTCTCTGGGGAGACTGACCCTAAGAACAGGATGGTGGGATGGGGGATGGGAGAGGAGGGAGAGTGGGAGGATGGGGAGGAGGGAGGAAGGGGAAGAGAGAGGAGAGGAGAGAAAAAGAGAGAGAACATTTTTGTCAACCTCCTCTCCTTTTTATTTACTTGACTTTTGTCTGCTTTGTTAAATATTATAATGCAATGGAAAGTGAGGAGCATCCTGTTAATAGCCGTACTCCAGATAATCTTTCTGTCTCTGTTTTCCTTTCCACACTTATCACTATCTGAAAGACTCTTGTTTACTTATCTATTTGTTGCTTGTTCATTAATGTACAGCTTGCATCCTCCCGCAAGAAAGTAAGCTCCATGAAGCAGAAACCCTATTTGTCTTGCTCCATGCATGGATTTGTTGTGTAAATTTTAATTTTGTACCACTGCACCAAAGTCTGTTGTCCAATATACAAGACACAGCAGTTACTGACTCTACCTGATGACAGCTGTTTTGGTGCTCTTGCACCAAGCCTAGTTTAACTTCTCTTCTTCTCCCTCAGTGTTTCTTTCTTTGTTTCCTAGTTTTCAATTCAATTCCTCTTGAGGCTTAACCTTCAGATTCCATTGCTTCAATGGGATCTTTCACTGTAAGCTTTTCTTCAGATCTTACCTTTCCTTGATAGTGTCTTAATAGTGTATTCCATGAGTAGTTTCTCTTTCGATATTACATTTTGTGAGATATCTTTTCTACATTGGCTTTTTCTGTTCAATCCCTATTTTTTTTTTCATGCCCATCTTTAATAATTCATGCATGTTGCTTTTTTGGCAGAATTGGCTCTGTTCATGTGACAGCTTCCTATGAAATTCTTAGTTTATGAGATTTGTTTCTACTTTACAACTACTTTTTTGGAATAGAAGTTTTGGGGTTTTTTTCATCCTCTTCGAATCTGAATATTTTTTCATTATAGTGTGTCCCTCCTGCAGGTCTTTGTTTCTTAACGTAATGATGTACTGGTTTTCTTAAATATCTTTTTCTTGCTTGTTTTTCATCTTGATTACAAATATAAAATAATACGGACAAAAATTGTAGTTGCTGATGTTATGAGACTTTGGATACTGTTAGATGTATCTTGATAAAAATCATTTCAGATATCAGCAGATCATATTTTGGGAAACTGAATTTTTAGGAAAGTAACATATTGAGTTAAATATTCAGGTGCATATTTCTGCTATGCACTTTTGCTACTCCTTAAGCAAGTTAAAGCAGATATTTTTATAAAAAGATGTATAATTACTTTTACAAGTGGGTTGTCCAAATTTTCTGTGTATTTCATGCCAATGTCTTTTAGGATCCCTGAGTATTTACATATGAAGTTTCTCTAATCACCCTGACTCACCCCCTCCTCACAAAATGCCTTCTTCTCTGAAGATGTGCTATGCTCATTATTTAAGTGCTTTCATAAAGCTATTAATGAAACAAATAGGACAAATCTGGCATCTTTGAACTCAAGTAAATTATACCTTTTATTAAATGTTTGATAAATTTGAATTACCATGTGGTTCCAGCCAGAACTATTAATGAAGAAGGAAGTTATATGTTTGGTGGATTGTCAGTTTCACCATTGATCATGTAGCATTGAGTCCAACTGTGCAGTCACCACTCTGCTAAGCTATGGGAGCAAAACGAGAGAGTTTACACCTTTAGTTCCACTCTACAAAAGGACATCTTTCATTTCTTTTATTCTACCTCAGATGCTTTTTTAGTAATTCTTTATGATTCCCATGTTCTTCATCTTTGACATTAAAATATCATGTTATTTTTGAGGTTATTGCACGAATTGAAACTAATGATATTTAAGGCACCTACCTCAATGCTTGGTGTAAAGTAGAGCATAAATGGCGGCTTTTGCCCAATTCAGTTATATAAAAAAGAATATTCAAGCTATTTTTTCCCTTTGACATAATGATGTAGCTTTTCTTGGCTCAAAATTGGTGGGCAAGTGATGAAATCACTCAGGCCTCCTGATGGGAGCTGTACATGTTGAAACTAGATCAGAAACAACCCCCTGGGTGGAAACACATGGAACTCAATTATACCTGATTCCAGCCACACTGTCCTGCATGGTTAGCATTGCATGACAACTTCACATTGGTATAAACAGTGTTTTAGAAGATGAGATGCTGGCTATGCAATTCAGAAGGTTTAATTGAACCTCATCTCTTAGTCGACAGGTAGAAATCTGAAGCAGCCATTAGTGGCTAGGTCACAGGTCACCATAGCCCTAAAACGCCTGGCTTCAGCTGCTGGGACATGTGACAAGTGGATGACTTCTTCTTCACACTGTTTTTCAAAAATGCTTACACCTTCTTTACTTTTCCCTCAGCCTAGAGATTTGATTACTAGTTTGAATGATTGAATATATGGAAAGCATGTTGTAGAACAATGGCTTGCTCATAATAAGTGCTATATGAGTGTTTGCTGTTATTACAGTTTTCATTATATAAATATATATGTTTTCCAAGACATCTTTTTTTTCACATGAACATAAATTTTTGAAAAACAGATTTCTCTGAAATGTTGTGTTTTAGGTTCACTTAGTAAATTGACAAAATCATGACACTACAAACCACTTAAATTCCAAGATGGCCCATAATCATGTCACTACACCTTAGTTTGAGGCCCTCTTCTAAATAGACCCCTTTCATAAAACTCCTGAAGAAATTTGAAGGAGTGATTTTGTGTCGATATCTGAGGCTATAAATAAAGGTGATGACCCTCTTTGCTGTGGGAACTTCCAGATGAATAGCTTTAGTTTGTCATTTGTTGCAAAGAGAGCAGGACCAGCTTTCTATTTCCTGGGAGCCCTATTTAAGAAAGGCAATTTCCTCTTAGATTTATGCTAAGAATAATATGTCTCTTCTCTTTATACATGTATATGTGGGCAGGGGTGGCTAACAGGATATTGGACCGCTTTCAAATCAATTAAAATAAAAGCTCTATTGAATAACAAAAATTCTGAGTAGTTATAGGAGGAAAAAAAGAATGTCATTTGTGGGACAATCTCTGAAACATTAGCTGAACCGAAGGGGATAAGGTTATCAGTACAGCCCCTCAAAGGATGACTGTTGATTGCCCATCAGTTGGATCACAGTGATCAGGGTTCAGGTTATATAAATAATAATAGATCACAATAATAACTGGTATTTAGTGAAGATTTATTCTGTGTTCATCATTGTTCTTAGTACTTTATAAATATTATTTTCTTTCATTATTTTACAAAACTATAAAGCCTTTTCATAGCTGAGGAGATTCAGAGAGCTTGTTAGTTTCTGTAATATGAGAGCTGGAGCTAGTAGGCTCTCTAGTTTACAAAAGGTGGGCTTTTAATTTCTTGGAATGCAGCGCTTGTTCTAGAATTCAGGCACCTCACAAATATAGGATTAATTTTTTAAATGTTCATTTAAATAATTCCACGGCTGGCATGGATTTAAATTTGATGGCAAAAGGTCCTTTACATATATTACTATTCATTAGGCTAAATTTGCTGCAATTACCATGCAGTTTTGAGTGGTTTTCCAGTGTGCTATTTTGAGCAAAGATCAAAGGATTTCTATTGAATTGATCCCATTAACCACATTAGGAATAAAGATATGTATATTGAACAAGGTGCATTTTTTCATTAAATAAGTAATCACAATCATTTAAAGGAATATATCACTTGTTAGATCATACTTTTAGAGGCTGATTAGAAGATAATTTTGTGCTACATTAAAGTTTTGGTTATTTATTATGTAATTATTCAAAAGCGAGTTTAATTAGCCCATAATAGCCCACACATTGCTGTTAAAATGTGGAATTTTGAGCTGCAGTCAGAAAAACAGCAGTAATGACATTCCATTTTTGGAAATGTTTAGAGCATCTTCTGAACACCAGGCCAGAGTCAGTGCTAAGGGCCCAACTAATCATAGGGGTGGAGGACAGGGCAACTGGATTTGGTATATTGATGGGCCAGTTGGCTTTCAGTGTGAGGCGTGCTGATGGAGGAACCATTTTTTTCCATATAAATTTAATTCTCCAGAAAACTGCAATAAAAATGAATGCTTGTATAGTTAAAATAGAAGAAAGTCATTAGACATCACTTGCACTCACTTTTCCCCTGTTTTTCTGAGAGCAGTAATGTCAAAACAAAAACTATGTTGGACAAAGTTAACCAGGCAAGGAAGATTTATTCAAGACTATTGCAATAGAAGGAAGCCGGCACTCAACCTGAGCTTAACTCACCGAAAAAAAGAGACTAGAGAGTTTTTAAGAACTGAGGTGGAGGGATCATAGGTCATCTGTGTTTGCTAATTGGCTTCACCCAAAGGAAAACTAAACCTCCTCCTTTGAATATCTTCATGACTGGAGGTAGTTTTACCACTTGGAGCGAAGGGCCTCCTCAAAGGTAGGCTCCTACCCTCCAACAGAAACTGGGAGATGGGGAGCTATCTTCCTTGAAGGTTATATTTCAAGTGGATGGCTCCCAGCTCCTTGAGAAAAATAGTTCTGGGTTGTAACACAAGCAGGAAGCTTTTGAAAATATTTACACATCAAAGGGGCAGAAAAGGAATCGGAATTACAAGTTTTCTAAAGTAACTGCTCTACAGAAAGGGAGGCCAGAGACCTAGAAGCAGGAAGAAGCCTATCTGCAGTTTGGTCAAACTGTGGGGAATGCCAAGATCTTCGTCAGTGAAGGTGACTCCACCTTTCCAGGCAACCACTTTCATTCACCAAAATTAGTTCCCAGCAGGAGGTCAGTAGGAAACAAAATAATAAACAAAAGGTGGTTTTTGTGTGTTTGTTTTCAGAACACAGCACTTTTTATTTAACATGAACTATTTTGACCTTTCTGTGATTTAAGATTTTTTTTTAATGATATAATGGAATGGATGATTATCACACATTAAACAAGCTCTTAAGAGCATTTTGTAAGAATAGTAATATACAACAGGGAGTGAGTATTAGTCATGGCCATAACTTTGATTCAGGTAGAACTAGTTTAAGTTGCAGCCCTTCCTGGTCTTGGGGAAGTTACTTAGTATCTGTGAAGCTCATTTTCCTAGTCTGTAAAATGGGGGAATAGGGTTGTTACCAGATTGAAAGAAGAAGATGCAAACACAGTGTTTGGCAGAGTGTCTGGCATATACTAAGAGTGTAACAAATAATTATGATAAACCCAATGGTGAGTCGAGGCCCTATTACTAGCAGCATCGGTTTGGGACCAGTAGATGCATTAGTCTACCTTGTAGATGTCCCTCATAATGCACACAGATTTGCTCTGAGTGAAAAATGAACAGAGTCCCTTTTGATGTTAGAGACAGTGGGCTCTATTCAAATGTCTTAACTAACATATGATTGACTGTTTGTAATAATTCCTTAGCAAATAAGTAAGTTTGCTGAGTTAGATTAAGCATTTACTTGCAAATCTGCAAAAAGGGCCTAACTGCTAATACAGAACCTTCCTACAATAAGTAACAGAAAAATCTGTTCAATAATGAGTACACAATAAATTTTTAGGCAGTCTACATGTATCTAGCCTTAAAACATTAATAACATTTCACATCACAAGTCCTTATTAGAGAATACTAAAATACCGTAAGAGCCTTTCTAAAGTGTGACATGTCCTGTTGAGCTTTGGAAGGAGACAATGAGATGTATTGACATGCTTTGAAATATTCACCAACACCGAAGGAAGAAATGTGGTATAGGTTTAGGAAAATAGAGGGTAAGTCCATCTCTTATGGAAACATGAAATCCAGGAAGAATGAAACCATGTTTTATTCTAATTTGTGTGAAATACCTGCTTTGATAATGAAATTGGTTCCTGTGGAGTTTTCTCGGTATTTATTGATTACATTTCCTCAGATGCTATCAGAGGTAAGTCAGAATATTCTGAATACCACACTATGGAGCATGCTGCCTCCATGAAGAGCCAATATGCTTTCTTTGTTGGGTCATGTGCTCCAAGGAGCAGTAAATGCTATGTTAGATGTTAGTCTATAGGCTTCATCTCACATCTTCTGACTTGTTGATTGAATCACGGTCATCATTAGTGACTCCTTACCCACTCCCAGTATTATAAGAAGCCTAGCATTGGTAATAATGTAGGAAAAAGACAAGGATACTTTATTATTTGCCAGGTTAAGAAAGGTTGTATTAAAGATGTCAGTACAGCCAGAGGCCGTCAATTAAAAAAAATGTAAACTAGTAGGAAGGGAAGTGCCAATGTTGCCACATCTGTGAACACACTAAAATCTTACATTTCATTGAGCAAACTTTTTGAAAGTTGGAAGGTCTGAGTTCACATCCCAGTTCGGCCACTTGCTGCGTGACCAGAAGCAAAGCATTGAACCTCTGTGTACTTGACTTTTGACATCTGCAAAGTGACATGAATACTGTTAAATACTCATGACATTGTTGTGCTGATAAGAGACAATGCACATAGAGCACTTAGCATTGAGTCAGCCACATAGAAACTTTAGTAATATAAATTAGCTTTTACTAGTATTACTAGGCGATTGAGGAGTAAACTGTATAATAAATGGAAATAAACCTATATCCCCAGGCAAGAAGGAGAAATATTAGTAATTGGCACTTTCACATCTAGAAAGTTTTAGAAAGTATTTCTGAATTCTATGAGCATGAAACTTTCCTCAGTATCCACTAGGAAACTAGTAAGACAAGAGCAGTGCTTCAGTTGGATAAATTTAGTTTGCCTAGGTGGGAAGAGGGCACATATCATCTGCTATTCTTATTTTTGGAAGAAAAAATGCAGGTCTCTGCCCCACAGAGCTTTTGAGAGAGGAATGATTAGCTTTCCTGCCTGCTCTTAAAAGCCACGTGCTCTTCCTCCTCAGACATACAGGAACATTCTGGGCTGCGTGGCTTAACTGGGCATACCCACCACATGGCCTCCCCCCGTGATGAATGGCTTATCTTCCATATTTCCCAATTCTAGGCTGGACATGCTTCCTTCTAATGGGGTCAGTGGGGAAGCTGTCTAATCTTTCACCTCAGCTATTGCACTTTCACCAAAAAGAGTGTGATCTTTTCCCAGCAAAAGAAAATTGAGACAGCAATAGCTTCATGACAGGAATATAAAGACGATCACCCAAAGTGAGTAGACCCAGTTTTAAATCAAGAAAACTACCCTGCCCCATTACCCAGAATGACCTGGACTTATACAGATGCTGTGCAGGAACCCTGGTTGAGGAGCACTGCACCCAGTACCCAGCATGCAACTCTGCGATAGAGACTGTCCTCTGGATTTCATCCAGAGAATGCGATGGAATTCCAGCGCAGGGAAGGAAGGAGGAAAAACAGAACTGACCTAACAATTTTAGAAAGAAAGTCTAAAACTTAATCAAAAGAATTATTATTTCCAAGAAAAAACTTGCTTTCAGTTATTACCAAAGAGTAGTCTTAGGTGATTGGTTTCATGACACTAAAAATGCAAAATATCATCATAAAATTTTGCAAGATGGAGAAAATTAATTCACTCCAACAATAGGAGCCAGTGAGCACTGATCCATAAAGATAGACTGTTTCACAGATAAACAGAAACAAGCTCCACATGCAGCACTACAATTAATGGCCTGAAACAACATGCCTCACAATGTAAATGGTCGTTTTGCCACCTGAATTCACAGGGCCCCCATTCATGAAAGGGAAGTCCTTGAATATGGTGACCCTGCAGAGATAATGTCCTTGGCGGTCACTGCCACAACTGTTTGAGCCATGGCACGCAGTACATATTGCAGAACTGTCTAATTGTTGGGACAGCTGCTAATTCAATACCTTTTGTGTGGAACACATAGGGAAAATAATCAGACCGTTATTGTTTTATAACACTTTAGCCTTCTCAGAGCACTTTTGCTTTTGTTGTCCTACCTGATCTGGTCCTCACAGTGACCTGGGGAGGGAAATAATGTATCACCATTATATTTCTGATGAAAAAATGATAGCAGAGGATAATGAATTGCTAAGGGTCACTCAGCAAGTTAGGTACAGTGCCTGGACTAGAACCTAATGTCTAATATTCTTTTTACCCTTCTGCATTGCTTTCCTAAGATTCTGCAGGAATGCAAATGCCTTTTCCTAGAAAGGACAGATAGATGCCAAGAGGTGCAGTGGAGTGTGGCTGGAGGAGTAGAGCTGGACAGTTGCTTAGAAAAGATGCCTAAAGTGTTCAATGTTCTATAGGAAAGGGTAAAATTGGAAATGTTAACAAATTGTTCTGCAGTCATAAATGCAGACATGTTGAATGTATAAAACTGTAATAGCCATCGGCTTACCTGAGTTTGAATTTTGTCTGTGCCGCTTATGAAACCTAAATAATTTCACCTCTTTCAGACTCAGTTTCCTTTCCTGTAAAGTAATAATAATACCTACACCACAGAGTTGTTATAAATTAGGAATAAATTAGGTAATGTGTGTAAAGTGCACACACAGAGCCTGCCATAAAATAATAATTCAATAAAGGTAACAATTGTTAACTAAATAAAATAAGAAAAGAAATTTAAGCCTTACAGTGAATCAGAAGTCACAGCAGCCATGTTGAGCATCAGTTGACAGTTAAGTAACATGAAAACAGATCTACTAAGAGTAAATCCATACAATATTTGGGAGGAAGTTAAGAAAGAGGGTTTTGATACTTAAACGTATTTAAGTAATTTAGCCACAAGGTATTATGAAATCTTCAAAAGCCTGACTACCTATAAATTATGAGTTAAAAAAAAGAGGGTGACCAGGGCCGGCCCAGTGGCAGAGTGGTTAAGTTTGCATGCTCTGCTTTGGTGGCCTGCCGTTTGCGGATTTGGATCCCCAGCACAGACCTACACACTGCTCATCAAGCCATGCTGTGGCAGTGACCCACATACAAAAAAGAGGAAGACTGGCACAGATGTTACCTCAGGGCCAATCTTCCTCACCAAAAAAAGATATATATATGATGGTAACAACTTCTGACAGAGAATTGGAAGAAATGATGCAGTATTCACACACACACACACACACTCTCTCTCTCTCTCTCTCTCTCTAGCTATAGTCATGGTGCCATTTTTGTCATCCTATAAAACAAGTTCCTCCAAAATTCCTGGTTCCAAGCTGTGGGATTCCTTGGAATGAATAACCTGGTTTTGTGTAAAGATTGATTAGCTTTCTATATGTAAAAAAGTGAAATGCATCTTAAGAAAAAGGATTTCTGGGTGTTTTTGTCAGTGGGATCCCAGGAAAAGAATCTATTTTGCTATCAAAGAGTTTAGTTGAATGGAAATCAGTAATGGCATCTACATTTCAAATGTAGCTTTTCTTGCATTTTCTGAAATGTCATACATTTTGATGAAAAACACATACAGACTCTTCAGGCTCCCTAGCTTTGAAAGTGATTTTCTCAATTATTGCCCGTATGGCTTTTCTTCTGCTTGACAATTATGGAAAGTTTGACTTGACTGATGAGGCCCTTTTCTACTTCCTCGCTCTAATAGCAACAGGAATGAAAAGTACCCTAGAAACTTCTGCAACTACTCTCCTGAATTTGAGAAAAGAGCTCCAAGTTAGCCCTCAACTATTTGTAGTGCTGTGGTTGTCAGATGATGCTGATGTAAATAAGGCACCCAAATGAATCAAACTGAAGACTGCTAACTTGGTTGACTTTAAATAACATAGTGACTTCAGTCTTTGGAATTAAGTGGCATGTTACTTGGTGGTGTAGGGAAAATAAATGCAGATACCATACTTGCATTGATGCATATTGATCCCCATTCACCTAAGCACAGGAGAAGTGATTTCTGGTTTCTTTAAATAAATATCATATCTACTTCTTCTCACTGAATCTGTTATAGGGAATGGGAGTTAGAGAATTAGTAAGGTAAAAATATTTTATAAAAGATTATGCAATGTTACTGCCAGTGTTTTCCCCACTTGTTTATTACTTTTACTCAGAACTTGAAATCAAAGGTCTCTCACACTTTCTTAATGGTTACCTTTACCCCAGTCTACTCCTGAAGATTTATGAGCTTTTAAAAATCTCTTCCTTTAGTCAGTTAGAAAACATACGTTTTGCAGCTAACGTGTTCAATCTTCATTAGATGTTGGAAGGTAGGGGAATTGGTAGAAAGAGAAATAGAGTCACAGGAAACTATCAAAGGACTAGCAATCTAGTCTGGAAGAGATGGAACAACCTAACAGAAATGAAACATTTAAGTAAGATTTCACAATAGGATAAAATCCATACTGAAATGTGTGATGTAGTATAGATTGAGAGAAGATTGAGATAAGGATGGGTCTTCTGCAAATTCTCCCAGAAGTCTTGTTGGTTCTGTTCTTGCCAGCCATTCTATCTCATGCCTTCCTTCTTCTGAAACACTCAGTGGCCCTCCAGCGTTCACTCTAGAAGGCTGGATCCTTCTCCTTTAAGTCTCACCCCAAATACCTTCTACTCGGGGCACCCACTACTCAGATGACCCTTTGGAAAGCCTCCCCATCATTTTCTCTCTTAGGTCTCAATTTTTGTGCCTTCCTGTGTTATCAAATTTTTTTAATTTAAAATTGTCTTATTTGTTCTCTTACATTTTCTGTTTTATTTCAAATGTGCTATAAGCTCTAAGAAAGTAGAACCCGTGACTGCTTTGGGTCCCTTGGTACCAACATCTTATATTATACCTGGTAAATTTGTTGTTAGTCAATAAATATTTGTTGAAAATCTTTAATTAATTTTTTTCTACTTGATTTTATTTTTCTCACCCCTATAAATTAACCAATGGTAGCAACTTGGCATGAATCTTTCATATGCCTTTCACCATGTTGCTATAAACATATGTACACATAGGGTTGTTTTTCTCTCTTATAAAAATAGAAACACACTATATGAATTAAACTTGCTCTTCTCCATTTCTAATATATTATGGCCATCTCTCAGGTCAACAGATTTGGCTTGAACTCCTATTTTTAACTCTGTAAAAACTCTAGACTACAAATGTGCCGTAATTTATTCAGCCATAGCCCTGTTACCAAACTTTTAAGTTGTTACCTTTTTCCATTTCTCGTCACAAACATTATAGCAAACATCCTGTATTTATATATTTATGTGCTGGTGTATTTAATTCTGTAGACTATATTTGTAAAACTGAGGTTGCTTGATTAAAATATTTGTGTATTTTTTTTAACTTTTACTATTATAAATTTCAAACATACTAAATTAGAGGGAATGGCGTAATGAACTCACAGGCACCTATCCTCCAGCTGCAATTCAATCTTTTTTTAATTTTAATAGATGTTGTTAGATTACTTTCCAAAAATGGCTAAGAATTCATATTCTTACCAAAGTGTCATTTCCCGACAAATATCCTTACCATATTATCACTATTCTTTCTTTCTTCTTTATTCCTCCAAATTTGTAGATAAAAAAAAATGCTTTCTCCTTATTTTATTTTGACATCCATTCTGGTGATATTGAGCATCTCATCCTACGTTTAATCACCCATTTGGATCTTCTGTTCTTCATTTGCCTGTGTGTATTTTTGTCCATTCTTCTAGTGGATTGTCCTTTTTTAATATATATATCAATTGATACATGCTCTTTGTATTTTAGAAATATTAACTCTGAGTCTGTCATATGCGCTACAAATATTTCTCCCTCCTTTCTTATTTGCATTTTCAGTCTGATACCTTTTTCCACATAAGATTGTTATTATTTATGGAGACAAATATGCTGATCGTCTCATGTATGGCTTCATTCCATGAACTATGATCTGTGTAAGTCTCATGTCATAAGTTTCAAATTTTTCCTCACTCTCTTCCAAAACTCACTATGTTGCAGCCACTCTGGCATTAGTTTAGTTCCTGAAAAGCAAACTCTTTCTTTCCTCAAGGTCATTCCACATGTTGTTCCTTCTGGTAAGAGGAGTCTTCACTTGACTACTCTCCACTAATTTTCCAGGTCTCAGTATAAATGTCACAGACTCAGAAAGGTCTTTCTGACTCCCCGGTCTAAATCAGAAACCTTTGTTCTACTTCCACATGGTACCTACTATTTTTCTCTATAACACACGTTCCAGCTGTTGCTTTAAGCTTAACTGTACAATTCTTCATTGTATGTCACTTTCTCTCATTATATTTCAAGGTCCTTGAGGGCAGATGTCAAGCGTGTTTGGCTATCCACCCTACACCCAGACCTAGTATAGTTCCTGGACCATAACTATAACTCGCTATATATTTGTTGACAGAGGAGTGAATATTCTTAGAGGAAACTTCATAAAAGATGTGGCATTTAAGCTGTCTTGAGAAATAAGTAGTATTCAGCAAGGCAGGAGGAAAAGGGTCACACGAGCCAGGCATGGAGGTAGAACTTGTATTGGTGTGTAGGGACGGAGGGACAGCAATAAAATTATAACTGTAAGTTCTTTTGAGAGAAATGGAAGACAGCTTTGAGTAGGCAGCTGTTTGCAGACCACAAAGGGTCATGAGAACAGTAGTCACATTGGGACTTTTGTAAACACCAGGACACTTTCAGGAGTTCTAATAAAACCTTGTGGGCACAGTGACCATGTAAAAAGTCTATGAAGTCTGCACATGACTAAGCTGTGGACATGCAGTTTACAACATATAGAGTAATTAAAGAACAGGCGTCCATAAATGCCATTATCTATGGTTTCCCACAGAGATGAGAGAGAATGTGTGTGTTTCTCTGTCTATTCATTTTCAGTGTCACCAAAGTCACACAGAGTGTGATTGTCCATCGCCTTTTCTGTCCCATGCGGTGCCATTTGATGTAGCAGCCTGTCCTAATTGGTGCTCTTTGTCCTCCAGGAACATGATTTTTTCTGTGGTTAGCATTCCTTCCCAAGCAATGCCTAGGTTTCTGGGGAAGAGAATGATCCTCTAACCCCACAGTGATGGCTCCTACTCTTCCCTTCAAACACATGTCTTAGTGGCTTTGAAAGTAGCAGAGGAAAATGTTAGTCCCAGCACCCAGGCGGCTAGTAAAGGCTTATTGATTTCCAAGTTCTTCCTGAATGTCCAATTCATTGTGTAAGGGCTGAGATGTGTCATGCATGACCTCTCAAGCCTTTTGTCTGACCTGCAGGAGCGAACTTCAGAAGGTGCAGGGCGTGGGTGGAGTTGGTGGGAAGGCAGGATGGGACAGATTTGAAACAACCAGCATTCATCACTTCTCAAAAAGCCACAGTGCGAGTTGAAATTAGTGTATGTCATATAAATCATTGCCCACCTGTTTTCCTGCAACTGTGGCATTTAAACATGTATTCTTGTGAGTGATTGCATCATAATTGTTTCTTCAGGCCTATATTGTATAGAAGCACAAAAATGGGAGAAATAATAAACTTTATTTTTTGGAGATGGGGAACAAAACTGTGCTAATCTCAATTCACAAACACCCCAGGAGCCTACAATTCCAATTTTCTTTTCGCAGTATTAATGAAACTGGGTACTGGAAAAGTCAAATCTTCCCCCATAAATCTGAAACCATTTTCAAGGCTAGCCTAGAATTATAATAACTTCCATATCTATTAAGACACAGTACAGAGCTCTGCAAATGAGATCATTTTAGATAGCTCTTCTTCCTAAGTAGGGGTGGAGACAGAAATTTAAAATTGATTATTTTTAGTTTAATCTATGATAAAACCAGAAAGACTGGTCAAAGACTCAGTGAGAAAAAAAATCCAATAACTCCATCTTGTCAATAGTTTTTTAAGAGGACTATTGTAAGATAGGATAGACAACAATTCTGGGTATCAGAATAATATATGTTAAGTATTGTGGAGTTTTATGATCCTTTATATAGCCCTCCTGATATGAAATATAGAGCTCACACTCCATTTTTTATCATTGGTATGTTTTGTTCTTTATTATTTCTTAAGATTGGCAATCTCTTACATTTTATTTTTCTTAAAGCTCAAAAGCTGAATTTTCATCGTCATCAGTATATAGTGAAACTGTTTCTTCATCCTTGATGTGACAGGGTCATGGTTGATGACATACCTATACACTAACAGTCTATATTGAAGAAATAAAACCAGCAATAAAAATTGCCTGGAAACTGCAATCTCACCCTGCAAAGCTAACTTTGGAAACAACATAAATATAACAAGATTACAGTGAAAGAACAGCTCATCCAACTATACAAAATAGTTTCATAAAAATGACAATTTGAGTGATAAAAAGAGCATCTGATGGCATGGTTGCCTTGGTGAACACATCAATGGAAATATAAGGTCCCGCCACCCACCAAACCCTTATTTTATGAGACAGGAATTAAGACTTTAAAGATTATTTTTCATGCAATGTTGTAAAACCATAAATCAAAAGCAGTTTTATCTTTTAATAACAATATCTGACTGGTGTGTTTCCAATCTCAGAAAGAATAACCAAAGGATGCCAAACACTTGCCATTGCAAAGCGAAACCTCTTTGGAAAAATTAACTAATTTCCAAAATTTACCTTTCAGAATGCTTAGTTATTTCAGAACTTCGGTGGCTAATCATCTTGCTAAGCCCATGTGGCTTTATACTTCAATTTGCATGTACGAAGGTTGTGACTAGCTGCACTCAAACTGCTCAATACAGACCCTAATGCAAAGCGCAATCGCTTAAGGTGCTCCTCATTTCTCAATCTGCATGACAGTTTTTTAAAAATTTGTAACGAAATATTATTTCTTTTGATAAAGCGTACAATTTTATTCTTTAAGCAAATTTAGGAAGTTAAATTTTAAAATAAAGCACGCCAATATAAAACACAAAGACTGTGTTCTGGTGAAACAATCACGTTTGGACCTTTTTGGCCAGTAAGGACTATTTTATATTGTGATTGGAAATTAGGAACTTGGCAATAAGCATTGTCACTCATTACACACCTTGCTGAATAACGCACCAACCCCAAGAGGCAAAGAATCCTGACCCCTGCTGGCTTGGCCTTCTTCATTTACCTGAGAGGGGAGAGGGACACACCTGCTAAGCTACCTGAGGGCCACCTTCAAGGATAAGTCATGATCTGGGAGAGGAACACACAGAAGAAGGAGGGAGGAGAGAGGAGTAGGGGGAAGAATAGAGAGGAACATGGGGAGGTGTCAGAGGGCCGGAGGGACTGATGACAAAGGAGACATGCCACAAACAGCCCTCTCCTCTCTGTACTACAGCCTAATGTGTCTCTTAAACATGTTTGTCTTAGGGTGCTTCTTCACTGGATCTAAATTAATTCCTATTTGGGGAAATGTTCTTTCATAGATACAGTGCCAAGACTGTCAAAAATAAAGAAAGGGCATACATCAGGACAATTTATTTTCCTGTCATAGTAGTTTAGAATAACTATCTTAGCAGGTTTAAGAATAGGTTAAAATTTTAAATATTTCACTTTTTAATTTTTCATTCAGAGCAACAAATGCATTCATTATTTCTTTTATGTGACAAGGCATTGGAATATGTTTTTTGCACTTACTGTGCATTTTCCACAATGAATTATTATCTGATATGAATAAATTGGTTTAGGGTATAATGTGGAAATATCTTAATAAGTGTCCTAACACTTGAAAGACTGTACCTACCTAAGTAATCATAATATTAATTAGACAATGAAAAACAAAATTCATAGAGCTAGCATACAAGATTCTTGATAAATCTGAGGCCAAGCAGACCATATGGAGAACTTCTAGAAATCATCAGATCTTGCAAATATTTGAAAATAGAGGGAGAGGAAGAGAGAATTAAAAATCAACTCTTATCTGTCCTTTAAGATAACACTATTTATCAGTACACGGGTCTCAGGAATACTTCCATAGCCATTTGGCTGAGAAGTGGCTTATATAAAAGAGGTTGTAATCCTTGTGACAGCTCTTTGTCCTTGGCAATGCAATCAATAGCTTCTGAACCATTTAGGCGAAAAATGCCAGCAAAACTCAAAAGGCTTCCTATTGACATCAAGGTGTGCATATTTGCTCTCCCCACGTGTAGGACACCTAGCAGATTCCACTCCATTCTAGTTGACTCTGAGGAGTGTGTGATGATGGGCATCCTTCAGTAAAATGGATGTAGAATTACATGGGAAAACTTTGATAAGTACAATAATTCGTTGTTATAGTGTTCACATAAATTGTGTATAATTCATGACAACTTTTTACTTTATGAATCATTGAAACGGGATATAAATAAGCTTAGGAGATTTCATCTATTCTTTTTTTTTCTTGCTAGTGACTTAGCCTTAAATTAAAATGTGTGCCACCACCCCACCAAAGTTGAATACTTGCCTATTTCCGGTCACGCTGAATAATACTTAAATGCTGTGGCTTATTCAATGGCCATCATCAGTCCCGCTGAAGTTTTCCATTGACCTGCACTCCTTGTGCCCCAGGGCCCAATATCATGAATTGGCTGCATTAGCTTTGTTTTACCTACAAATCAGTTAATTTTTGACCATTCAAGGACTTATCCCTAATTAGATGTATTCCATTCTCTTAGCTCTTCTCATTGATTCTCTTTCACCTGTCTTTTAAGTCTTCTCATCACATTCTGGGACCAAACAAGGGAGAAGGAGTAAAAGTAAATTTTACTTCATTTATTTCATTTTTAGCACTGCTGAGAAAAAACATGTTGTAGATTGTTTTAATTATTTAAAATGTCTTGATTTAGTTTACTGTGGAGTGTAAAGGGAATGTAAAACTCTCAAATCCATCAATAAGAATTGCTTTTGGATTTCTCTGATTAAATTCGTTTTTTCATATTCTCATAAATGGTTACAAGATGACTGCATTTCTTTATTCTATAAAATTTTAAGCAAATTATATAAGAAGACATTTAGCCTTATTAGCCGTTTATACTATTCTCTACATTGAAGTTAATATGAAATTTCCTCAGAGATTTTTCAGTGATCATCAAAATAAACCATTAATGACAATCAATAAGTGAAGCCACATTTATAATTCATAAATATGTTTAAATTTCTCTAGCCTTTTATTGCACATATGGGAGAGATGTTCCACTAACTCTTTAGCATATAAATTCTGCTTAGCACAAAAGTTAAGAAAAATATCACTTAGCCTTCAGATTTGCAGCATAAACAGAAAAAAATGCTAAATAATCAATTAGATATGGAAGCAACTGTATATTCCAGACAGATCTATAATAATACCTGTGGTGGTTATTAATCTTTTAATGTTAATTAGGGAAAAAAGGATAAAATATTTCTTCATTGGGTTTGGGGTTTCTTTTGGTAAGCTTTAAAAAAAAAGAAACGGGATATTTAGAGTCTTTACTTATGGGTTAGAGATATTTTTAGGCCTGCATGTGACTTAAGCAACATTTTGGCTGGAGTTGCAAAAAAGACAAGTATTTTCCTTAAACAGGAGGGATTTATGAAATATGTATATGGAAAAAATTGAAGCATTTGAAGGTTAGGCTTGCAATCTCATTCTAGTATTAAAGTCAATTTGTTGTTGGTGTGCTACTTATATAGCTGTTGTGAAAACATAGAAATATTTGAGTAAATAAAAATAAAATTAAAAATTTTGGATAAGATAGTCCATTTATGATACCAACTCCTAATTGGAAAAAATGTACATATATATTCTTAGTATATAACATTTAAACCCTACTATATACCATTAAAACTCTCAGGTCTTACTGTCATAAACTATCTGATTAGGATTTTATCTCCATTCTCCCCATTCTTTTCCGACAGACAGACAAAGTGAGATAATTATGAAAGCGTGTTTAAAATGAAAGCATTCCATCAGGTGGTGGAAAATGATTTAAGTAACATTTAAATAAAATCCCTTTTTCAGCTTTTGAGACATCATGGTAAAAGAATGCTCCACAAAATGAGCAAGTAGAGAGCTGTCATTTAGTGCAAGTTAGCAGCTGAGCTAATTGGCAGACTTTGGCAAAGATGACTATATTTGACAGAGAAAGTGCCACCTTTGGTCTGTCGGGTAGTGACAGAGTTCCTGGAGCAGGTTCTCTTCTTCCGGAGAGGACATTAATTTCCTGTAATCAAATGCTGTGGATTACAGTCTTGGTCTCCTTCTACCTTGGCCACAGAAACAACTCCCAGGCTTTTTATTCAGCAACATTACATGGGCTTTTGTAAAACAAGCAATGACGGATTCAGAATATTCACCTGCTGCATTTTGCAGCTCCAGAACATAGCATATTGCTGCTTTGAGCCTGAGCTGTTACTTTGTAAGTGACTATATTTGTAAGGCTTTATTTTGGGAAGGAAAGGAAAGTGACAGCATGAAACTCATATTTAGGCAGAAGACATCTGGGTGACGTTTGAAAATGGAATTACAAAGAAATATAGAACCACATGGTTGGTAAATAATTCTCAATAATTAATAAGTGCTTCTATAGAAATATTACAAGTAATCATTAAATGATGTTTAAGGTAGTAAAATAAGAACACAATTTTACTCTTCTTGAGCTGTTCAATTCCTGATGTGAGTATACACACACAGTCACATACATACGCACGCACGTATATCTCCAATATATATATACAATCTTGAGACTATTTAAATTTTCTGCATAATTTCCAAAAAATGTTTTGAAAATTACAGCATTTTTAATCCATTGCATCTGAAAAGTAATCTTTTTCTGTGAGACAAGGGAGAGGATGGAGATTCAGAAAAAGAAAATACCATCCATAGAGAAAAATGACCTAGGATTAGAGATGGGATACAATCTTATCTCTCTGCAATTCTTATTCTTTTAAATAATAGTTTTTTTAAAGTTTACTATGTAGAGGAAAGGAGCCACCCCTCCTCCTCCCCCTATCTACAAGCTAAATCCCAGGACTTTTTCTCCCCATCTTTGGTCAATTTTGTGACTGACTAGTCCTTGGACCAGACATTAATGTACCTTATTGTGTATTTCTTGTACCCAAGGAAGGGCTTTATTTATACTTTGGGAAGACTGAGTGAGGGTTTTGTCAGTTGAATAAAAGTGGACCAGCCAGTCCTTTCTTTGTTATCATCTACTAGGTACTGAGTTTTGACTCAAAACCAATCTAGATGGTCTTTAAAACTGAGAAAAAATACTTTCTTACTTTATCCGCCGAAATTTAGTTTTGGTGATCACTCAAACACTGCCAATGAATAAATAACATGCATATACACTTATATAAACAAATAAACCTTCAACAGAAAAGGAAATTAGTTTCTGTTTCAGTTTGTAAAGGTATGACTGAAGTAACACTTTTTGTTTCTTCTTCTCCCCAAAGCCCCCCAGTACATAGCTGTATATTCTAGTTGTAGGTCCTTCTAGTTGTGGCATGTGGGATGCCGCCTAAGCAGAGCGAGCAAACTTAACCACTCGGCCAGGGGGCCAGCCCCTAAAATAACACTTTTTAAAGCAGGCAATTAGACTATTCAAAATGCCTGGATTATTGTATTGCTCAATACTACATTCATTACAATAGGAGGAGTTATGATTTCTAAAGTAATTCTAAATTTAGCTATCCTGATTCAGAGTCTGGAGTTAGCCCTAAGTGTTTTGTATCAACATCCATGTGATTCTTTAAATGATACTCTGTAATATTATAATGTAGGGTCATTATGATTTTATTTTCCATGTTGGGTGCATGGTTTTTCATCTAACGCATCCACATGGCCCTTTAGAGCTAAATGGAGCTTATTTGGGGCTGCACTTAGAAGACCCTGTTGACAAAATTGATCTGTGAGAAAGAAAAGAAGGCGACAGATTTCTCCGAGTGCTTTGATTCGTAGTCCCTTGTTTTTAGTGACCATGAGGCACGGGATTGCCACATTGAGCAGCAGTATACTTTTCCTAGAGCAGTAGGTGCTAATCTGTTAGGCATGGAAATACGTGATAAATGTTAATATAGCTCTCTGGCATTCAGTAAACTCAATCATCACCTCGTGTTCTTTTCTCACCCTCTCTCCTATAGCCAACCCGACCAGGGCAGGCGGGAGAGAGCCGTACCCAGGTTCGGCGGAAGTGATTCGAGAGTCTAGCAGCACCACGGGCATGGTTGTGGGGATAGTAGCCGCTGCCGCGCTGTGCATCCTCATCCTCCTCTACGCCATGTACAAGTACAGAAACCGGGATGAAGGCTCCTACCATGTGGACGAGAGTCGAAACTACATCAGTAACTCAGCACAGTCCAATGGGGCTGTTGTAAAGGAGAAACAACCCAGCAGTGCGAAAAGCGCCAACAAAAATAAGAAAAACAAGGATAAAGAGTATTACGTCTGATCCCACGATCTTAAAAGGACCCTTGTATAGAAATAGTCTTCATTTTATCTGAGACATAATATAAACTTATTTACTTTCCTTTTTATGAAGCACATACAAAAGAAGACAGGGAATGCAATCAGGAAGGAAAGACTGTTTTTAAAAAATAAAAACAAGTATCTCATGCTCTTGTTTCTCCAAAAAAGAAAAAAAAAAAGGACAGGGGCCAATAAATTCCCTAACATGCGCAGTGTTTTCATTTACTCTGCCTGTCTTTATGTTGCTGGAACATTTGTGAAAGACAGTGATGACCGCACGCATTCATAAAGCAAAGGAGTATTACAACATCAAGGCACAACACAAAAACAACACAAAACACAACACAAAAAAAGAAGCTACCTATGATCCTGGATTTAGCCAAAGTGCTAGCGCTTTCCTGAGAAGTCAGTTAGTCTGATTGCCAGAGAAGACTGTGTCATTTTGAGTGACTCAACCTGCAAACCTTTAGGAGTTTGCCACCTGGCGCAACTGGAGCAATGGTTGGAACTTGCATTTGAAACAAAGTGCTGGCTTTTTTGAAGACTTGTGTAGGAACACATTCAAAAAGCCCCTTTCTGGTTGTGAGGGAAAAAAAAAGTATGGAGGCCTTATTTTCAACAATGTGAAATATAAGGCACATTTTCACACTAAAATTTCAAAACGAAAACAAGAGGGCATAGATGCAATCATTGGGAAATTTTCATGCACGCTTAATATGTTATTACATATGTTTATATAAAATCCATCTCTGTGTGCTTTCTGGACTGTGATAAGTGACGTTTTATAGCCTGTTGTATAGAAAATGCAAAATATATCTCTGCTCTTCAGCCATTTTTGGTAAATTCAATGTTATAAGTGTTGCTAAGTATAGGGAGTTTTATGACATCGGAGCAACAATTATTTCAGGGTTTTTGGTTTGTTTGTTTTTTTTTGCCACCAGTATAAATTGCCACAATTACTTACTTTTTTTAAAAAAAAAAATTACAATGTAGTGTTTATTCTAAGGAAGATATGTATGAATGTATATAAAAACACTCAACTACTTTTTTTCTTACATGTACAGCCTTCATTCTGTTGCAATTAAGTTTTAGTATTTGTATGAAAGGTGTGAATTAGAAGGTAAAATATATACATATGTATCTTATAATCTTCTTTTCTCCCCCAAATTACTCACATTTCCCGCATACATTCACCATGCACAGTCACAAAAACACAGACACGCACTCTCTCACACACACACAAATCCAGCGGAATCCATCAGAGATGACAGAAGAACCAAACATAAATAGAGGAAATATTATTGACAAATTGAGAAGCAGGAAGGAAGATAGTTGTGCCAAGGCATTGATGACAAATGGGGTGATTTGCTTCATTGAGATCACGCTCCCAGGAAACCTCGGGAAGATTTTAGTTGCTAATGAAATGGAACCTTTTCTTATCATATAGAATATCAGTGGTATGTTGCTGCACGAACAGGAACCATTATGTGGGCAGGTTATGGAAGCAAAATTGTTTGATCTACATCTTAACCCTGGCTGCTGCAGTTGAAAACTTTGTTTCCAATAAAATTATATAGATATATTCTCTGAACCTGATGTGCATGATAAACATTTTGGAAAGTAAACACTTTCTCAACTAAGGAAGTATTTTCAGTAATTTTTGATTCTGTATTACTATTCATCTAAAAAAGTCATTCTTTGTTGATTATTGACTATATTTTAACTTTTCTGGTTTTACATCTCTATCATTAAATATAGTTTTAGCTTAACACACATTAAGTAGAAAAGTATACATTACACACTTGTTTTTGCATATTGTTTCAATGATGTTCATAGCAATAAATTATTAGTATGAGAAGGTAATGCAAAGGAAGATGCATTATTAGATTGGAAGGTGATGCCTCAGAAAAAATTGGTCGCATTACTTTAACATCTCCTAAAAGAATGATATTAGATTTCACAGAAGAGAAGAATACCTTTACAATTAGCTTTAATCAGCAAAGGCAAAAAATGCAAAACATCTTTTGTGATACTTTAGTTGATGAAAAAAGCCAAGAAGTGGCCTGGATTTCAGACATACAGCACCCTAGAAATATGTATAGTTCATAGCAAACCACCACTATCTATGGTTGCCAAGTAATTGTGGTGCATGAAAAGCCTTAAAGGTTTTTCATGACCCAGAAAGTAGAGGTATAAAACTAAAATTTAATATCCATTACTTGTGTTTCAGATTTTCTTATTTTCTTAATTTGCCAGGTTAAAGAATTCATAAGACTTTTTCTTTTCCTCTCATTCAGTCTTACTCAGGGAAAGCCAGTGAAATAAGGTAAATATAAAACCACTAATTTACCGTTTGAGGTTTTAAAGAGAAATGGTTGCTTTTCCATTTGATCTACTGAACTTGAACTAGTTTCCATCTGGAAAGATTCTAAAATATGATAGAAAATAAATTGAAAAATGGTATTTTTTAAGCAGTATATCTATGA
Source organism: Equus quagga (assembly GCF_021613505.1). Classification (NCBI taxonomy): domain Eukaryota; kingdom Metazoa; phylum Chordata; class Mammalia; order Perissodactyla; family Equidae; genus Equus; species Equus quagga. Next base: position 97,800,490 of record NC_060271.1, read on the forward strand.
AGCATGTTGTTTGGGATTGGTTTCAATGTTTCTTTCCAGCATAAATTTTAGAATTTCATTCAATCATGTAATCTCATATTGTCAGTATAAATGTTTCTAACGTTATTGGCCTACATAAAATTGGAAATTTTTTTCTTTTTTTCTTCTTTCTTTCTTTTTGAATGGAGAAAGAAAAGAGAGGAACATGAGCTAGAGAGAGAAAAAGACATGAATAAAATCTCAAGTATCTTCATACCAAACATATCAGGGTTCCATGCACAGTTTGCAGTTAGAGGATTTCACACTACCTGGCATAAATTTGATTACATCTCTAGACTGCAACTTTCCTGATTGAGTATGCTTCTTTTTTATCCATGTAATGTGTTGCCTTTTTTAAAAAACAAATACTACAATAACGTGTGAGGTGGTCGATCCATAAGACATCAAAGAAAGGCCACATGACCCTACCCTTCTAGTGCTTTGTGTGATTGGATATCTAAGGGTTTTGTTTTGATTTGGTTTTCTGTTGCAAGGCCAATTTATCCATTATTGGAAATGCTAAGCAAGTGGAATTTACTGTTTTGTTAATAAAATATTTCTTAATACAACTGTGGATTTATTGATTTGAAAAGAGTACATGCGGCACCATTTTGGCACCAAGCGACACAGTAAAGGAAGACTACATTTGAAAGGAAAAGCCGTCCTTGGACGAGCTGGGGAAGAATGTTGACTCTGTTTTTTCTGGATTTTAATATTTATTAAGCACTTCTACATCACACACTTAAAGATACAGCCACTAAATGTACCTTTGTTTACATCTGTTCATCTTGTTATATATGAAACCACAAACTCATACAACCTGTTGAAAACGACATGAAGGTGCTGATTTCATAAATACGGTTTTCTCTATAAAAAGCAATGCAATTCAAGTAAACCTATGATTAAAACCCAACACTATCACTTACTAGCTATAGGTTATGTAATTTCTCTGACTCACTTTTCTCATTAGTAAGTTAAGGGTAATGATACTAACCTCATAGGGTAGTTAGGATAATAAGAACTACTGTGCCTAACACAGCTTAAATGCACAGAAAGTGTGGCTACTTGTATGCTATTATTTTTCATAATAATAAATTCAAGAAAACATGTCAAAAATGTTTGCTCAGGGGCTATTTGAAAAGTGAAAATACCAAAAACAAGTGTATAAAGGAATATACTTGTTTGTTTCACATATAACTATGTTTGTTTTTGCCAAAAGCAAAGTGACTTTTTGGAGATCAGATGATTTAGAAATCAGTTACTTTCTGTAAGTTTTGGTCCAACAATTGGTAACTGTTTTAAAACTCTGGCTTTTGAAAGTAATCTTCAATAGAAAAGCATGAGTTTGGTCTTTTTCTCTTCTTCTACAGTAAAAGGCTTGAACATGAATGCTTAACCCATTTTGTACCTACATTGTTCTAGACTCATGTCATTTCTTTCTTAATATTAACTTATGACTTTTAAACATAACAGGGAAACAATCCACATCTTCTTAATTTGTAAATTAAAGGCTATATAATTTATCTTACTTTTTAAATGTACCACATTTCAAAGATGGTGACTGCCTGAAATGTATTATTAGTAAACAGATCAAGTATTCTTGACCTGTGGGACATAGATTCCCAGAGCCAAATGCTTAGGCTTCAGAGGTTACTAACCTCTAAAAGTATTTATAAAACTTGGCAGATATATGTAGAGGGGTATTTTCCTGGGAAGAGAGTCTGATTAGGTTCATCAAATCTTCAAAGGATTTCAAAACTCCCCAAAAGGTTGAGAGCCAGTGAAACAGACATTGCAATGTACATATGCAGTATCCTTTCCTACAACTAGTTGTACATCTATATAACTTTCATAGAAATTAATTTTGTTTCATTTTTACGTTTAATCTTCAAATATTTATTGGGCACTTAGGATATGCAAATCAAACTATTCATCTCATATATACCCTCTTTTGAAGAACTTGGTATTCATTTGAAGACAAACTTCTCCAAGGATTGGAACACTTAAGTATTTTGAAGATATGTTGTACATATCCAATATGCAGCCAGACCCTAGCCACCAAAAGCATCCATCCTGTGGAGGTCATCAATATTTGAGAGTGGTAGATAGACGACAAAAAATACCTAATCGATCTCAAAACATCTAGTTATCTTTAAATAAAAAGAATAATATAGCTCTCCATGAGGGTTAGACAAAGAAGACACTTTGACCACTTCTTGATAATTCTTCTTTTATCAAGGAGGCTGAGTGGTTCTAGTCCAACTCTGATCGTACATCTTGTGCTTGTGTAAGTACTCTCGTCATTGAATACTGCCTGAACATGACAGCAATTCTAGATGAGGAACACACAGATTCAAGTGGTAGCATCCTAGGTGTCTCACCTGGTCTCATCCCTGTGAAAGAAACAGTGAAGGTTTATAAGGTGCCACTGAGCCACCTTGCTTAACAGTGCAAAATAACTCTGAAAAAAATAGAATATGCAGCCACAGAATCAATCCTTCAGTAAGAATTGCAATAAACAAAAGAAGTCGTATCGAATGCTTCTGGTCTGTGATATTTCAGATGTTTACTGTTTAGAACAATGAGCTTTTACAGTTAAATAAAATAACTCAATAATGGTCTGTCACAAGCACAGAATTTAGAGCAAGGTGTTTTGGGTTTGAATCCCAGGTTTGAAAATTACTAGCGGCAGGAACATGGGCAATCACTCAATCATACTAAGTTTATTCACATGCGAAAGTGAGATAATGAGACAACTTATATAGGATTGTGAGAATCAAAAAATATAATGCACTTAAATGCTTTGCAAAGCTAGAGTTCAATACTTTATTAAAAGATAAAAGTTAAAGTTTACCTCTTCAACAGTGTAACATGAAAGTGTGCTTGGCAGCTACCAAGAGAGTAGAATTATTGTAAAATTATATGTTTAAAATTAATGCTTGAAAGGTTTAAGTTAAGAGATCTCCTAATATAGTGACATTTTTACAATGTCCCAATCTAAGCATTATCCAGCCATGGCTAAAGGAGTGGTCGCTCCTTCTCAAGGCAGTTTATTTCATTGTTGGATAGCTGTGATTTCGTATTTCTAGATTCTGATAGATTCCCCTTATTGCTTCTAATTCTCTTTGTGCTAAAATAGAATATAGCCCATCTTGCACATGACAGCGTTTCCAATATCATCACCCTTGCCTGGGTTTTCTCTTCTCCAGTCTTAACACTTTTGTCTCCCTTGGTCATTACTCAAATTATACAGATGCTAAACTTCTCATAACCTTCTCTTGAACCTATGTTCTTCTCAAAATATGGTGCACAAATGACCACAGTACTTGTAAGACCACATTACAATGGGTTTATCACCTTCCTTGATTTGAACTTTATTCTTTCTAATAATGACACTTAACGTTTCATTATTTTTTGTAAAACGCTTACAGTACTTATTTGAATTATATTGACTTTGCAATCAACTAAAATCATCAGATTTTTTTTTCTAAGACAAGTCTTCTTTAAATCTATGAAATTTATTGTTTGAATTTTAATGCAGAACTTCAAAAAACTTTTTGTAGTGAAAATACATTCACTAGGAAAGACATTAGACATCTCTCAAGAGACCTACCTCTAAGTAATGCTTCTTAACTAGGGTGGGGTGAGGATTTTGCTCTCCAGGGCACATTTGGTGAAGTCTGGACACAGTTTTAGCTGTCATGACTGGGGTGGGGAATGCTACTGGCATCTACTGGGTAGAGAACTAAGGAAGAGACCAGGGATGCTGCTAAGTAACTTACAGTGCACGGGAAAGTCTCCCCCAAACAAACACTTATCCTGTCCAAAATGTTAATACTGCCAAGGTTGATGAGCACAACACGTATCAACTGGCTAGGATAGTACATATCAACTTGCCAATCATCTTTGAATGGAGATTCACTCGGTAGATCCATCTTCTCTTCCAGAAGATCATGAGAAATTAAGTTGCCTTGCAATCAGCATACAGAATAATTTCCTCCTAATGTGTCAGTGAATCTATTGAGAAAAGGAATTAGTATTTAATTAGTATTTATTTAATTCATAATTCTGTTTATTAATCATTATCACTTCTTCTAAAAATTAGCCACAGAGCATCTATTTTTAAAAATAATTCTCATTTGGATTTCAAGCTCATCACTGTAGAATTTGACACATCCCTTGAGTTTTACTTTTAAAATCAGGGCAAAACTTGCTTCCTCTGTTCTTCTTTTCTAAAAATGTCAAAATAACAAGTATAATTTGTTTGATCACATTAAAGTTCTTTGGACTGTATTTGACCTTGACATAGACAGAAAAACTTTTCAAGAAGGGATCTTTAAAACATTTACCCTTTGCTTTCCTTGAGTCTCAATTCCCACTGATACCCTATTCCTTGGAGTCTGATTTCAAGAGGATTGAGAATACTGTGTGATTTCTGGTCTGCTTAGCCCATCCCAGAACCTCCAGTAAGTACTCTGTTATTTTGTATCATTTTCAGAAGGCCACTATAATTGATTTTTCCTTCCATCATCCAACAAGCTTTCTCAATATCAGAATGCTCTTCAGAGAGGTGATTCCAGGAAGTACTGAAAGTGAGATGGGGAAGTGACTTAGGGAAGAGAGAGAAGCCGATTAAGATCGTATTACACAGTAGGCTACTGCCCATAGTAGCACTGCTTGGGAATTCTAGGACACAGTGTAGAACACGTTTCAGAATTGTTATATTTGAGGGCCAAGGAAATTGGGATATTTATCTATCAATTCCTCTTACTCTTCTATGAGGGGCTTTTAGGGGGTAAATGGACAGAGGTGATAACTGCAAAGTACTTTGTATGCCTTGCAACCTGGCTAAGTATGCTCTGTGGTCCAGAGAAAGCCCTCAAGCAAAGAATTCCAAGTGTTTGCAGCTGTAAGCCATTGAGTTATTGTGCTCCCAAATGGTGGCTGCTAGGGCATATAGATGGGTCACCTGCAGATCTGATACAGTTCTAGATACATACAGATCTTATGCGTTTGTGACTTAGTCCTTTTACTTACATTCAATACATTCAGTTCTATGTCTAGCAAAATCAGTTCTGAACTGAACAGTGCATTCTCCAAAATGATGTGATTCTACTCTCAGAGCAGTCTCTATATTTTCCCTGTAGCTTTGCAATGGTTTTCTTCAGACCACTATGCCTAGCTTTTGGCCAACTTGCAATCATTTCCTACCATAAATGACACAGTCTAGGAACTTCTATCCTTTTCTCAGTTGTAATGGGATAATTGATCTCAGCGTCTGTCATGTATAGCAACTTAGATCTAAAACCCAGACACTAGTATCACCAAACATCTCCCAGGACCATTGGGCGTATTGTAGTTCCCCTCTGTGGATGGGGAAAAAGTAGTCATGGAAACCACATGAACTTGTTCTGTTTATCCATATGTTCTTCACGAATGACTCACTTTATGTCCAACACCCACTGTGAAGTTGTCTCAGATGCCTGCCATTGGCTGGGAGGATGAAGTGTATTTCTTCTCTATCTGTGAAAAAAAACACACGGACTGAACCTCTAAAAGTTTGAAACATTTTTTACTGCATATTCCCAGTGATAATTTGAATTTTATTTAGTCAGGATATGGGGGAGAAGAGGTCATGCCTTTGCTATGGCTAGCTTGCCCACATCTACTGCGTGTCCTGCAGGATCTCACCTACAGACACACAGACACTTGCCCTGTGCCTGTGTGAATTTCCCTTGGATGTTGGAGTATTCCACAGAGATGCCCTCTCAATTCTTTACACCCTTCCCATTTACCCTCAACCAGTCCTTTTAACCTGATTATTTTCGTTCCTCCTATGACACGGAAATCTTTATGATACCTGATATGGGTTTTAAGGCATGTCCATTCTGGGTTTCTGTAGGGGAATGCTTCAAATCCTGAATCTGGAAAAAGAGAGTGCAGGCATCCAAGTGGTCTTGTACTCTGGATATACTTTTATTTTCTCCTTTTCTTTCTATTTTTCTTTGTTGGTCCCTATGTATGAAAAAATCAGACATCGCACTCCGTGTGTTATTCTGTCAACAACCCTCACGAGATCCCTTACCTGTTCACTTAATTTTGGACCAAAGGATACTAAAGAGTTTCTGTCGTCTTGCTGACCTTGAGTCATATTACAAAGACACCTCCATTACTTTAGAAAGAGCTATATTCTCTTACCTCTTCCTGACTCCTCCACCCCTCAGTCCTGCCCACAGAAGGCAGGGACAGGGCAGCCGTGACTCCTACGTGCAGTTTCAAGATGTGATCTATCAGAGAGCTCTGAACCCAGGCACGCAATTACCTTCAATGTCTTCCAATTAATCTCCTCTAAAATCTTATTTCTAAATTTGTATTTTTTAGAGTTTCTATTCTATTTTTAGAGTTTCTCATTTATCTTCGCCCTATTTACTTCCAAAGCATCTGGCTACTCAATAACATATATATTTTCTCTCTGTTTTAAAAAATCTCTTCTCTCTAAGCCCATGGCACATCTCTGACCTGTCCCCAAGGTTCCCTTCCTTCTCTTTTATAAATTTCACAAAATTTTCTGTCCCATCCATCACCACACCAGCACCTCATTGTCTCTTGTTGGTGAAAATTAAATCCAGAGTACCAACTGATTCTGTTACCTTTCGAGACTTGTCCAAATGATCTACTTTTAATAAGATGAAATTTTTCATAAGTAATATGAATAGCTGGGATTTTTACATCTTGGCTCTGTGCCTGTTTTTTTTTTTTTTTTTTTTTTACCTATACTAGTAAAATCTTACTCATTTTCCTTCACAATATCACTTTTTCTTCTCTACACCTTTATGGTCATCAAAACACTTTCCTCATACCTCAACATTAATGTTCAAAATGTCTTTGTTGGAAAACATTTTACATACAGGCATACTCCACTTCTGATAACTTCTGATTTTAAAATATAATACTTAATTTGGACTTGTGGATAAGACTTTGAATGTAATTTTTCATGTGAAAACTGAAGCATGAAGTTAAAATTTTCTACGTGGTTTAATAGTTAATAATTACAAGCATTTGTGGAGTGTTTTATGGTTTACAAGGTACTGTCAAAATATTTCATTTAATTTGCACAACCTCCTGTATAGAAATAAAAGATAATATGTAGATATTTCCCAAAAATAACAGAAACAGAATGGTTTCAAAGACTTTTAAATGGTTTAGGAAGTATTATTCACAACAAAAGTTAACTACTCAAATTAACCAGCCAGCTCTTAATATTTTTTTATTCTGTGGTTATGAGGACATGGAAGGCATTGTAGTTAGTGGAAAATCCATGATAATTCAACAAGATCTTTATAGCTTTATCATATTTCAAATAATTTCTCGGAGTAACTGGCAAATAGCACAATTTTTCTTTCTTTTGAGGGTTGCTAAAAAAGGGGCAGAAACCTAAATACTCGGTAATAAATTGTAACACGCATCTGGGTCTTAGCTAATAAAAGGGAAGTTAAGGAGAGAGTGATGAAGCAAAAGAACCTAAATGTAGTTATGCGTTTGAGTAATGTGTTGGTGGTAATGATATTTCTTGTAACTAGCACATTTGAATCTATTCTCCTATTTTATCTTTACGATCTTCCTGTGAGGTAGATATGACTAGGATTTATATCTCCATTTTGTAACTGATAACAATGAGAACCAGAGAGGTTAAGAAACCAAATGTAAAGTGATTTCCAGCAATAAATCAATATCTCATATATGAGGTCACATCTTTCTTGAAACCAGGAGCACTAAATTTAGTATCATAGGTTAGAAGAGCTGAAAAAGTCTTTAAATTCCTTATTTTGTAGATGTGGAAATTGAGGCTTAATGTTAAGAAGTGACTCATATGAAATTACACTGCCTGTTGGCAGCAGAGAGAGGACTAAAACGTGGGTCCTCTGAGGCCAATTCCCACATATCCAAGAAATATAGACTCTGCAAGCAGAAAACAAAAGTACCCATTAGTGATGCCATCATTACATTCCCAAACTAGGTTTCTTTCCAGCTCTCTGATGTAAATCTTTCAGCTGACCTTGCAGATTAACAGATAAAATTATTGCTTTAAAGTTAGTGGCAAAAAGGCAACGTAGACGTTGCATGTAGTGGCTAGTCAATAGATTTTTTTGAAAGAGTGACTCAATTAATACAATTGAGTTGACACTGGAATTTTTACTAATATTTACATATTATTTCGCTGATGTAGTTGAATAACATACAATTGAAAAATCAGTGGGGAAGATAAGCAATGGATTTATATTTTGTTGACAGTATTTCCTGGCATGTTATCTCAACTATGAACGTGCTTTCTGCTGCCTTTATCTCAAAGGCCTAGAGAAAGAGCATCACTTTCCTCAATAATCTAGAAACTTACACCATCCACTTATACAATGCTTTCATTTACTCAACCATTCCTTTGCCTTCCACCTTTGCTTTAACACCTGGTTTAGAATATTCCTTTAAGTTCTGCCACCATCTATGTGGATTTCAATATTTCCTTTAGTGATCCTCTCAAAAGCTTCACTTCAGAATTCCTCATTTTCTTCAGTCCCAAAGACCTCCATCTAAGTTCAGTCTTAGTTACTGAGGAATGGTGTATACATATCAGCATTTTTTTCAAAAAAGAATGCATTTCTGAAATGCAAAATTTTGAGATTCTTTTAATGGCTGTACATCCTAATTGTTCATCTTTTCCATCTCTCATTTGAACTAGACTTGTTTGCCTCACTTTCAATATCTTGCTCTGCCTTTGTATCCTCTTATATACACTTGCCCCGTTTCCTACACAAACACCCAAAGTGTAATCAACTGCTTTCCTAAAGCCTTTTCAAGAATCCTTACAATTCTTGCCCACTTTTGAAGTCTGGTATAGTAGATAGTCCTTCTGCAGCTCTGTGGTAAGCCAATCAATCCTGTTTCTACTCTCTATCCTTAACTCTTAATATTTTACCATTCTCTTAAGCTACATACACACCCCATTGGCTGCTAGACATCTATTTCTTAGGTATCTCAATCACGGTATGTCCCAAACTGATTTCATTATTTTCCCTTTAAAACCATATGTTCGTAGCATTATCATTCTTCCAGGTAATCAGGATGAAAATCATAGAAACATATTTTAAATAATACCTAGTATCCTATGGCGACTTTTTTTTAAATCTCTCTTTTCTATGTCTACTGTCTCGAATAAGTCTAATTTTCTATCTGTGCAATATCCCTGGTTAGTTCAGAATATCGTTATTTTTTGACTGGACTTTTGTAACAACCTTATAGCAGGTCTCTCTGCTCCGTATTTATCATCCCTCTGATCCAACCCTCACAAAACACACTCTTAATTACACTACTGTCCTATTCCAAGAAGTTCAATGGCTCCATTCTATCTTTAAAATAAAGCCCATAGTCTACAGTGGGGCTTGCCACTCTTACTCTTGTCAGCCTGAGCCAATTTTTCATGCATTTGCACATCTGTGTAACTTTGCTTATTTTACCTTAGTCTAAAAAATCATTTTACCAAATTCTCTACAAGTAGAACTTATTCTTCTCTATTGTGACCCACTTTATCCTTAGTCAAGCTTTCTCTGATCAAACCAGTTAGAATTAATTACTCCTGCATTCACAGACATATTGTCCATGTGTCTAGTAATCATTTACTTCATTCTTTCTTGTTCTACAACTAGGTGTTTATATATTTTCTCAATTATACATAAGTTCATATCTCATCTCCCTCCACAAAACTTACAAATACAGAATTTAGAATCATTTTCTTCTCCTGTGTATTTGCTTAACACACTGTTCCTATTCCTTAGATTGTACTTAGAGCAATTTTTGTGTAGTAATTATTCTTAATATAATTATTTATAAATAATTCTGCATTCCCATTTATGGAAAGTAGGGACTCTTTTTTATTCATTTATTCAAATATTTGGGAATCATCTGTGCTGTCCTATGCCCTGAGCTACGTATTCAGTATGTAATTGTGAGCCCACATGGAGTTTACATTTCACTGGGGAAACAAACAGTTATCAAAGAAACACATGCATGAATCATACATTATAATTATTATTTCACAGAAGAAATATGAGTACACGATAAATGAAGTTACTGTGAATTAAGATCAGTTAGCTGATCAGTTAGTTAACTCAAGAAGATGGAGTTAACTAGGTGAAGGAATGGGAAGCGTGTTGGAAGTTAAATCTCTGTGTCAAGAGAAGCCTAGAGCATATGAGGAGCCAGATGAAAATCAGTGAGGCTGGAAAATAGAGGGCAAGGATGCCAGGGTGGGAAGAAGCAGTTTGCAAAATGAGACTGGGATATTAAATAAGGACTGGATAATTTGGTCTGCAGGTGACAGAAGATGTAACTTAAACTATATTTTTAAGGAAATAAAATGATTCACTTAATTGGAAACCCAAAGAGATCATAGGCATTAGTGTTGACTTAGTGATGCTCCCAAGAATCCACCTTCTTTCTCTCTCTCTCTCTCTCTTTTTCTCTGCTCTACCTTCCACAATGTCAGCCTTATCCTAAGCCTGGATCCCTTGGTAGATATAAGTTGACTGCATTATTGACTTCCAGTGAGAGAGGAAGAGCAAAAGAGAAAAATATTCTCTTTTGGTGGTTTTGTTTAAAAACAAAGAAGTTTTCCTTCCCCAATGGGACCATGTGCTGAACCCATATCTGTCACAGTGGACTGTCATGTGCTGCTTTGAGTGGACTGGGTTTCTGAATCATTTGCTGAAATTACTAAGTTTGACTTTGACATATCAGGGCCTGCTCCTGCAGTCAGGGTCTGTGCTCCAAATCCCCCAGTTCTTACATGATGGGAAGAAGAGAACTGGATGTTGAGACATCTCTTGTACTATCCCCTACAGCCTTGAGACCTTTTAAGCAATTTTCTTCTTTACGATGAATTATAAAAAATGGTTGAAACAGAGAGGATGAAATGAGCAGATTTCCCTTTTAAAAAAACCACTCATGAGGTGCAGGAGGTGTCAAGTACGACAAGATTAGGATGTGAAGACACTGGTTCAACTACAGTAGCACAGGAGAAAGAGACGATTGTGGCTGGGATTAAGTTGGTTGTAGTGGAAAAAGAGATTTGGGGGAAGGAAAATCAATAGAAATCTGTGATAGTTTGGATATAGGAGTTAAGAAAAAAAGAGGATTCAAGGAGAATTCTTATTGTTTTTACAACTGGATGGACATTGGTGATATCCACAGAAACTAGAAAAAAACAGATTGTGGTGGAAGTTCATAACTTTAGTTTTGGAATTGCTGAAATTAAGGTGCATTCGAAAAACCCAAGGGAGAGGTCAATGAGATAGTTGGATACATATGTCTGGAGCCAGGCGAAAAGGTCTAGCCCAGAGACATACGTTTGTGAATTACATGGACAGAACTATAATCGAAACTGTGAGCATGGATGAAATTCTGTAGGAAAAAAATTCAAAATGAGGGGAGAAGAGGATCCAGGATAGAGAATTGATAAACTCCAAAGTAAATGACAGAGGAGAGGAGCCTGACAAGAAGATTGGGGAGTTACCAAAGAATAAAAGGAGAACATGGAGATTATTACATTATGGAAGCTGAAGAAGAAACAAAACAAAACAAAGCAAAAATAACAACAAACACGTGTTCACTTACATGTCTAATAGTTTTCTCAACTCACCCATATTCAATATCAAACTTCTGACTTTCTCCTCAAAACATGTTCCTTCTGCAAAATTCCTCATTTCAGTCAATGGCAACTGCCTGTTTCCAGTTGCTCCCCTCAATACTGTACGGTCATCCTCTCTTCTCTCTTTCACATCCCACATCTTATCTGAAGCTGTGAATTCTTTGAAAATAGTTAATATTGTGTTTTTATTTTAATGAGAGTCAAAAAAATATTAATAAAAATATTCTAGATTATTTAATTAGCCACCTAATAAATGAATTTTGTCACGGAACTGCAGTGCCTTGATTTTATATTAAAACTTTGGCATCAAATTACACTACTTTAATGGTTGTAGTCTAGGAAGAAGATAGAGAAATGGACTTAATATCTTAAGAATTTGCTCGCAATAAGTGAATGTCCAGTAACCTCGACAAATGCTTTGAGCAGGGGCTTTAAGTAATTTTATTAGAGAAAAGTAGCGGGTAAATTTGGTAAGAGAGTAGCATAGGAATGGCCAAGGCAAAAAAAAAAAAAAAAACCCAAAAAGCAACAAAACAAAACCTAGACCAAATCAGTTACCCAGTAATTATATTGCTAATTGTGACTTAGTTCAACAAAACAACTTGTTTTGGTTTTATAGTTGTACAAGACCCGTGGGTAATAAGACTTTGTATTTACTTTTATTTTTGTGCACAACTAAGAAGTATTGTGATAAAACTAATTTTATCAATTCTGTGGATCTGTAAAAATATTTTTTCTTATAAAAAGAACATTTATAACTCCTGCCTTTCCACTCCTGTACTATTCTATGAATTCTCCTATCTTTGTTAGTTGACGTGACCGCCTCCCTGGTGGGACTTTGAAAATGGAGTGAGTGTTTTATTTACATCTGGGTCCCGCCGATTTTCACGGCGTATAGCACAGAGTAAAATTTCAGTGTTTATGAAATGAATTAAAAGCTGATTGGTAAAATTCTCTGCCATCAAAGGCCTATACCTCCACTGATGATCAATGAACTCTCCAGTTACCTAATTAATCTTTCAAAATAAGAACAACACAAACCTTCATACTGGTTCTGGCCCATGTTTGATTCAGCCAATAAATCTATCTTTAAGGAATGAAAGGAAAGGAAATAATTTGCCACCTATGTGCCAGAATCTATACAGGAGGAAATGACTATCTTCTATGTCTTGAACCTGAAAGTAAGTTTTGAAGACATTTTCCCCTCTGTGAATTCTGTGCTCTCTTGGTCTGGTTCCTCTTTGTCACTTAGCACAACGTATTCATCTGCCACTCGTCAGGGTTTCCCTTCCTTTCTTGGAAAACCCATTTCTTCAGTTCAGTGTCTTCTCTCACCTCTGAAGTTCACGTATTCTGCTTCCTTCTCTGAACTCATTATATATCATTGAACAATAAAGGATTTTTGATTGTCCTTGACAGCTGTACACACTTCTGTTACCATCTCCACCACTAACTGGTTCCTCTGGGGCAGTGTTCATGTATTAGATTTCTGTGACAGATATTGAAGATTGGTTCACTCAGATCTATTCCAATATTTTTGTAATGAGTCTACTGCATGCTAGAGGTTAGACATCAAAAAATACATTTCCCAGACTCCTGGCCACTTCAAAAGTTGGAAGTGAGTTGAGAAGATCGTCTGCTTTTTCTGTTGACATGTCCTACTGTGAAAGCATTGTTTTTCACTGAGGCGTCAGTAGCAGAGACCTCAGGGTCTGATCTCTAGTTTCATGAGGGACAGCTTTTACCAGGAAGTAATGAAATGTAAGTTTCGGGTCCCCTCCCCTGCAGTAGGTGAAAGACCTCTAGCAATGTGTTCATCACAGAATTTTTTAAAGTCACAATTGGTTCTGACTGTAGTTGATATGCTCTCTAATGTTCCCTCTATTATACTTCCCTTTCCATCCAGAGGCATTAAAATGACCACAGGAATTTTTTGGATCCAGTTGAGAACAAAGTGAATTGAGAACACTTTCAGTGAGATATCTTTTTGTTGGTCACAGTCACATCTGTGACTAGTTAAGATATTGCTGGCCATTCTGGTGAAGCATTGTTTTCAAGAAATAGTTCTACCATCCTTTGTGCTGATTCACGTGGTGTAGCTATTTAGATTGTAATGCCAGAGTTTGTATCTTAATATGAACATATATGCAACACCTGAACCTGAAAGAGTGAAACTAGTTTACGAAAAACAAGATTTGAAATAGATCAAGCCCAAATCTAGTCTGTAGAAAATTTACCCAATCTTTGACATGTAAAATTATAAGTGGAGGATTAATTTCTCTTTGATGTCTAGTCCAAATAAAAAATTCCTCTTTTAAAAGAATTTTTTAAATAGGTATCTCATGAATTCCTGTGTTTGGGGGAATAAACCTGTAGCAGAATTACAGACGTTGAAAATGTTCGTATGTGAACTAGTACAGTTTATGGATTATGACCGTCAATAAAAACAATACCGCCAACAACAAATTTTGACGACTCATGTTACAACCATAGTCTGATGAGGCCATATCCTTGATATTGTAGCTTTGCAATGCATTTCTTGAAATAGTATTTCTTCTTATTCCCTAGTTCCAGTATTTGAACCCAAAATTTGCAATTTAATGAACTGTTGGAAGAGGACAAGGCTGGTAAATGACCACACCTTCAGTATTTACATGTCTACCTACATAACTGGGAGCAACAAATGATGGATGATGTTTCTGATATAATGGTTTTCTTTGTTTCCTCCATGAAGTTTTGGCCCACCATTCTAGCCCCACTGAGCTCTTCCTTCTAGGCATTCTCACCATTCCATAGTGCATAGCTCACTTTCTAGCATTTGATTGGATACCGTTTTGCTAGAGGTGATATGGGGAGAACTGTCCTTGTTTCTACTGGCAGAGCTAACTTTCCCTAATACTTGACAACACTTTCTCCTATTCCAGAGCTTCATTGTGACAGGGAAGTATTATAACTCTCTTTTGGATTAAGATTGAAAGTCAATGCTTAAAGTAAAAAAAAAAATTAATTACATAGAGTAAAATTATGCTTAAACAAAGCTTTAATTGTCTATAAAGTATAGTATTGTGACTCATTAAGTCCTACATAGTTAATTTTCATCCAATAATAGAAGAAATCACCTTTCTTTTCAGCAACAAATGTAGAGGTTGCTTTGTGTTTAATGACCATGTTGTAATGAAAACCCATATCTTTATTTTTCTCTGAACATGTAATAAGTATGTGAGAATTAAGACCGAGGGAAAATCAGATTTCTAACGTTCATCTCATGCTCGTTCTTGGCTTATGCTCATTGAGTAGAACAGAGAACTAAATCACCCAATTTTCTTTTTAATCTCTTGCTATCTTTTTTTAAAAAAATTAGCACCACTAGCTGAAATTCTACTTATAGGAAATGTCCTCAGCCTGTATGTATTACCAACAGAGTACAAATGGCAACCAATGGCCTTTGTAGTAGTTTACAAAGACTGCATTAAACTCTTAACCCAAAAATACACACACACACATACCCCTTCTAATTTGGCACAAATAGTAAAAATGATTCCCCAAATGATGGTTGGAATCACATGGTTGAGGCTGACAGCGGCACTACAATGATAAAACCCAAGAGTATACGGGTAGCACAGCCCACTACATTGAAAATAAACGTAAATAATAGAGAGGATCAATAAAGTCAAATGTTGGTTTTTGAAAAAATTCACGAACTATAAAACTTCTGGAATGGTCAAGGTAAAGGATAGAAGATTTTTAAAAATATTCGGAAGTTTTATAAAATGAGGCGGAATCATAAATACTGCAGAGATACAAAGATGTTTTCAGAACATCAGTAGCTTTGTCCATTTCACTTAAGTTTTAAAATGTTCATTAAGTTAAACTTAGGACACCTTTAGCCACCCAAGCAAAGATATTGTGTAGATAATTGGATGAATATGTTCGAACTCAAAGGATTATTTGAGCTAAAAATGTAAATCTAAGAGCTATTGCCATCCCTAGGGCATCTAAAGCCATAGGAGTGGATGTCGTTACCCAAGTTACAGAGAAAAGCAAAAGGATTTTATAGGAATAAGCTCTGTGGACCTCAAACATTTATACGGGTTATGAGTGAGCAAAGGAGTAGCAGCCATACAGGTATGAATAATGCCAGGAAAACATTGTGTCATCAAAACAGAGAAAACAGGGGCCTGCCCGGTGGCATAGTGGTTCAGTTTGCCTGCTCTGCTTCAGCAGCCCAAGGTTTGCAGGCCTGGATCCTAGGCTCTGACACAGCACTGCATCAAGCCACCATGAGGAGGCATCCCACATAAAAAAAATGTATAAATATAGGAAGATTGGCATGGATGTTAGCTCAGCAGCAATCTTTCTCAAGCAAAAAGAGGAAGGTTGGCAACAGATGTTAGCTCAGGGCCAATCTTCATCACACACACACAAAACCCAGAGAAAACAGTCAATGATGAGGAATAACTTATTGTTTTGGGTGTTAAAAGTAACAAAATCTCTCCCTGATGATCAACGGGTGCCCAGAATTATTGATTTTGTTTCAGCAAACTTACAGCAGGAAAAATGAATTCACAAGTTCAAGAAAGAAAAGAATAACTCAAATGATAAGATCTGGATCTAATTGCTTAACACAGGGATTCTCAACCCTGGCAGCTCACTAAGGTCACCTGGTGAACTTTAAAGAATGCTAAGGCCCAGGCTTTACCGCAGGGGCCTGGAGATGGCCCAGGGATGTTAATTTTACAATCAGTTAATTTGCTAATTCACTAATAATACATTTATTAATTTTTAAAAGATCTCCAGAGGGTTCTAATGGACATCAAGATAGATCATAAAAATTACCTATCAGATTCTCTGCTTCCATGGAATAATTTGTCCAAGTGCACTTAAACCACGAACATAAAATTCTTCTTTGGTTAACCTGATAAAAATCAGAGAAATCCAGTAGCATATTACGTATACTACCAAAAACAGCTTAAAATAATGTTAGTAAACTATAATGCATACACCTAATAGTGTCAGTCATAAGCAACAATCAGTTGACAATATTGAATCCTTATTTTCCTGTTCCATAGCCCCGGTTATGGTTAATGTGTCTGCATGCCTTTTTTCTAATTTGGATAGTCTTTTTTTTCATTTATTCCATACACATACATCTTACCACCCCCAATTACATTGGTGAGTTCCTTGAGGGCAACAATTAAGTTTATACCTTTTTTTAAAACAGCACAGAGCCTAGTAAAATATGGAAACTCAGAAGAAACGTGATAAATGTGTGACTGATTTACTGACATTTTCATGAGTCTATTTCAACAACTTTTTTTTTTAAGTTTTGGTGAGGAAGATTGGCTCTGAGCTAACATTTGTTGCCAATTTTCCTCCCTTTTTTTTCCTCCCCAGAGCCCCAGTACATAGTTGTATATCCTAGTTGTAAGTCATGTGGGATGCTGCCACAGCATGGCTTGATGAGTGGTGCGTGGGTCCGCTCCCAGGATCCAAACCGGCAAACCCCGGGCCGCCAAAGCAGAGCACACGAACTTAACCACTTGGCCATGGGGCCAGCCCCTCAGCTTCTTTTTGATGGGACTTAGCAAGGGGGAAAGAAGTAGACTTCATGGCCAAGTTCAAAAATAGTATCACCAGTTGCCAAAGGAGGATTCTCATCTTCTATTCTCTTGGAGACTTTAATATAGATTCATTTTGCCTTCTCACCTCCTCCCCATTCCTAAAATATGATAATACCACAACAGTAACAGAAGCAATAGTGAAAGCTTATCCTCTTAGTTCAGCTTTGGCTTAAGCCACAACAGATGGTAAACTTTTTTAAAGGAGGCAGTACTTGAGAAGCAGTAAGTGGAACTGTGCTGCCGCAATTGCTTTATACTTGTGAGAGCTAATGCACAGTGGATAGTTAAATTCACAGAGTAAAAATGTTGGAATGGGCCTTCTTACTCTCTAAGCAGTACGTGTGTGTTTTGGTAAAAAAAAAATGAGGGCATTTTAAAAAATGGTTCAAGGACACCCCAATGCATTTAGAAGAAATAAAAAATCATCAAACCTCTTTTGCCCATGAAAAAAACCACTTTTTTCCCCTGAGGCAAAAGGAATGACTGTGGTAAAAAGGAAAAAAATAGAGACAGATCTTCCTAAATTACCTTGTCTTGCAAACTCACCACAAAGAGCTACTTTTCTGGCATTTTGTCATGAGAAATGTGGCTTTAGAGAGCGATAGCTGTGGCCAGCTTTCCAATCACTGATTTTTGCTTTTTCTTTATTCTGTTTTATGTTTCTCTAACTCCAGCCGTAATTAGTTCAATGTAAGAAGCCTTGTCTCATAACCTGAAAATCTCTGGAAATCTGCTGATTATGCAGTTTCCAATTTGAGCTGAGCCAAGAACCTTTCTGAGTTTCACCTGGAACTGTTTCGCCCTTTGCCACCCAAATCATTTATTTATTTGACTTGATCCTTCTGATTTATTAAAAATGTTTCCTTTGGCCTTAGGGCTTCCTGGCAGGGGTACAAAATGTTGATGCAATAATTAAATTAAATCTGGCACAAGGAAGGGGCAAGTATCAGATAAAAGAGAAAATCCTCTCTCAGAAAACGTCGGCAAAAGAGAAAATTTATATCTTGTATTTAGGTTCAACAGTAGGAAGCCATGTCCAAATTATTTCCCAAGCATCACTAGTACTTGCTTTGGCTTAAGCCCTAGTAAAGTGGAAATGCGTTTCATTAAAATCTGATAAAACAAAACCACAAATAGCAACACAGAAATGAAGCTTAGGTTATTTGCATCCAGGTGAGAGTGTCAGAGCATCACCCATGATGTTGAGAACAGGAATAAAGTAAAAGGTAACCTCAGACAGTGTTTTCATGAATCTCTCTCTCTCTTTCTCTCTCCCCCTCTGTCTCCACTCCCCCCTCCATTTAGTCTGGCTAGTTGCTTTTTCCTGAACATAATGTTCAAGAATGGGGAGAGCATCCAATGGGTTATACTCTGGTTTATCCGTTAAGGGTTTACTTCTACAGTGTATTCTCTCTGCCTTTTCATCTCCTTATATTTCTCTCCTCTCTCCATTTACCAACTTCTCTTTTGCCCTTTTTATCTCAGTCCCTCACCTCACTGTACCCTAAGTGGCTGAAGGATGGGATAAAGCTTCTATTTCTTTTTCACTCCCTCCTTCAACTCTTGACTAATGCGTTATTAAGGTAAAACAATGGTTAAAACAGAATTGCAGGTGGATGCAGCTAATAACACATTCATTCATTCAATAAATATTTATTAGGAACCTATTATGGACCAGACCCTTTTCAGGCACTGGGCACAGGGAGGTGAACATGACAGATATATTCCCTCTCCTTGTGAAATTTTCATTCTAGAAAGCAAGAGACTTCTTCAGTGATCCTTGGTTCCTACCAGATTCTTTTGACGCACAAAAAGAATGGGTCAAAGATTAAAATGAGGTCAAGAAAATGAGCAAAGCTCTGCTAGGAAGAGGGCTGGCCAGCTTTGAGCTGTTTTCTGCTGAAGCGTTGCAGGGAGGTAGCTATTGGTGCAGGGAGGTAGCTATCGGTCACGGTTCCCCCCTGTCCCGCCCTCCTCCTCCTCCCTTCTGAAGATTATGTCACCCTTCAGAAACCTTTTCCTTTAAATCTGTTCTTTCTTTTCTTCTTACAGAGAGAAATTCAAAGCATTATCTACTTTCAACCAAAGGAAAAAATCCTTTCCTCCATGGGGTTTCCTCATTGACTTGTTGAGTGCTGAGAATTTGTCCTCGGGTTGGTAATTCCCCTTTTAGTGATTGAGGGAAATCTCTGACGACAATACCACACTCCTGGGGGTAACACCTTAAATCAACACAGAATGCTGTCATCCTGTGCCAGTTGTGATCAGCTCGAGTGATTTTGAAGAGGAGAAAACAGAAGCTTCAAAACAACTTGCCTCTTCATGTGCTTAGTGATTTTGAAGTAATCACAGTGCCGACCTCACACCCCGATGATCATGCTGGCTCTGCCCTTCTGCTGGCTGTGGAGTTGGGCAAGGAGCCAAGCCATCAGCCGTGCAGCTGAGATAGTCATGCAGTGTGGGCACAGCAATGTTCTGATCTAACCAAGCAGCAGCAGACACACAGAATCTCTTTGGAAGGCTGATGTCAGCAGTCAGGGCTCATACACTGCTCTGTGGGATATCAGAGTAATATTAGCATCCGGGGCTTGCCTTTGTCTGTGCTTGGTGACAAAATTTTCTTGAGGGCAGGTAGACAAGCCACTGTGGAGAGAAGCGGTGTTCCAACTTCAAGCAAAAAGAGCATCACATATCTGTACAAATGCTTGCTTGGTGTGTTTATTATTTCTAAAGCCTGCATACATGAAAACAAAGAAAGAAGAGATTAGAGTGTTCACTGAGCTGTGACATAGTGGTACGTGGCAGGAAGGAGGAAATCAACATGGGAGAATTGAAAATGCCCCACCCTAAATGTGGCTGGAAGATTCAGTGAATAGTACTTCTTGATAATGTAGGCCAAGGAGGCTCAATCCTTTACTAATTCCACTCCAGGGCTCTTCCATGGTTCATTACAAATTGTAAATATGTTCATGTTCTCATATACTTTATGATGGTTATTGTTGGCTGGACATGATTTTATCATTTTATTTGTATTGCTGCACAATACATTTCTTAATAATTTTGTCATATGATTAGATTTTTTCCAATTTTTCACCATTCAGACTGCATTACAATGAATCATTTCAGACATTTTTTTCTTTTTTGTTGAATTGCTTTGTTAAAATTGTGCATAAGAGTAGAAATGCTCAATCAACAAAATATGAAAATCATCACAGTTATTGATATGCTTTATCATGCTATTAAAAAAGTTTATATCAATTTATTATGTTACAAACAGTGAATGAGTGGACACTCACAATGATCTTGCTAACAGTGAGTACTAAATATATGAAACTTGTAACACTGTATCTCATATCTTCCTTCATAATGTATTTTTAAGCTGCTGGTGTGAATGAACTTTTCTACTGTGCAATTCCCCTTTGATGAGGTCATCCTGCTTTAATTGTTGCCATTGTTTTCTCAATAAAGTCTAATATTGCCCATCTTTTGAAGATGTAAGGTACTTAGACATGATCACTTAAGAAGATATTACATTATGTTTAACCTTGAGTCAATTTGAAATAGGACTATTGTAAACATTTACAGTTAATTGATTGACAGTTATGTGCCTATGGGTTCTGAAATTTAAAAAGAAGATTCCACACAATGCATTTCTTCAAAGAACCTTGAGACTGACCTAAAACAAAGAAAGAAGAGAGGAAGTCCAAAATGAAACCTAGGAATCATGAGTCAGGCTTTATAAGAAACTAATTTCTTAGTAACTATGAGTTGTCGGGCACAACGCATATTACAACTATATTTATTAATATCTCAGTCATAATAGGCACCTGGGAAACATTATTTTGACGTAAATTGAACTGTAGCCGGGATAATTAAGTAAAACTAAACCCATAGTGCTAAATGAGCGACTAGGGATTCAAAACCCTTAGTCAATTTTGTCCATTAGTTAAAAACTGAGAATTATAATATTCATTATATATATAAAGAATGAAAATGAATATATCTTTATGACGAGACATCTTTATAAGGCTGATGTATATATTGTGCATAATATATGTAGACAGACAGGAAGTGTCCCATTCTCTTTTACGACACGTATCAAGATGAAACGATTAGTTTTAAACCCTATCTTTTCTCTTAACCATTCAGTAAAATAATCCTTGTCTCTGTGATGTCACCCAAATTTATAAAATGATTTGGACTCCTCAGAAATTCAAAACTTTTTTGAGTTTTATACATTAATGGAAATAAAATGTTGATATTTTTAAATCAAACCCATTCCCAACCATCCTGGAGACGTAACATGCTTCTACAGTTCAGCCAGTTCCTAAATGTGTTTCAGAAATCTATGTTATAACTGAACAAACTGAAATATCATTTTGGAATTAGGAATCCTGTGGTCTTGTCTCAAACTCTGTGCTAATTTTCTAGGCAAGTAGATGACTTTATCTTTAAGTCGTAGCTTCTTCATCCATCAAATGGGGGAAGGGTGCTTTCTTTTTAACTTATCAAAGCTTTTAATGATTTGGAAGATAGCATTACATAAGACAAGAGAGGGATATACTTTAAAGTATAGAATGCTTGTCAAATTTATGTTAAAGCTGTCCCATCAAGAAATTTATGTTGCCAGTTTTCCTGCATACTGATTAATGGGAGAGGAATTTTAGTCAATTTCCACTTATTGATTCCTCATTTTTTAAATCATTCTGTTTATACATGCCCACTACCCTGAAAGCTACTGGAGGAACTGTAAATGAGTGAGATTCTATGTTGGAAAAACCCAGGAGTCCTCCTCTTGTACGTCTCCTTTACTACTCACACAGAATACATTTCACTTCTGACACTTCTTGTCACCAAATGTTTGGGGGTTTTCCTCACACCAAGCAATTCTGTGTGACACCAGCTGAGTGTCCTACAATTTAACTCTCTTCTGACACTGTCTACCTGGAGATAGCATCAGATCCCACAAGTTAAAGGCTCAGTCCCAAAAGACTAGCCCCTACTTCAGAAGCCAATCGGAAGTATAAGGTCCCAGTTACCCATGACTTCTGTCCGACTTGGCTACAAATGAACTGTTCCCGTGACCTCCTTCTCCTTGGATTTGATTGTTTGCTACAGTGGCTCACAGAACTCAGGGAAACACTTACACTTACCAGTTTATTAAAGGATATGATAAATGATACAGATGAACAGCCAGATGAAGAGGGACATAGGGCGAGGTCCAGGAGGGTCCCGAGCGCAGGTGCTTCTGTCCCTGTGGAGTTGGGGTGCATCACTCTCATGGTACATGGATATGTTCACCAACCTGGAAGCTCTCCAAATCCCATACCATTAGGATTTTTAGGGAGGCTTCCTCATGTAGGCGTGATTGATCATTAACTTCATTTTCAACCCTATTCCCTTCTCAAAAGAATGAGTGGCAGGGCTGAAAATTCCAAGCTTCTAATCATAGCTTAGTCTTTCCAGTGACCAACCCTCAGCCAGGGGCCATTCAGGATCCCACTCAGAGTCACCTCATTAGAACAAAAGATGCTCCTAGAACTCAGGAAATTACAAGGGTTTCAGGAGCCCTGTGTCAGAAATGGGGGTCAAAGACCAAATATTAGAACAAAAGATGCTCCTAGTGTTCTTATCACTTAGGAATTTACAAGGGTTTAGCTCTGTGCCAGGAACTGGGGGCAGAGACTCATATATGAATATATTTTATATATATATATATATATATACACACACATATATTTCTATAATCTCACAGATTCTGTCTACCAAGATCTTCCACTCTAGTCCAGGAGATGACACCTACACACAAGAAAAAGTAAATAAAAATATAAGGCTGGATATAATAAAACGTTAAAACTAAATACTGAAAACAATTGCTTAAAGCAATCCTAAGCATTAAAAAAGAGGAATAAAAACAACAAATCTAAATTTTTTGTTTTACTTTTCACCACTCAACATATGCAAATTAAAAACATGTTTCTCTAGTAAGAATTTTCAAGGCTTTTTAGAATCATGAAGAAATAAAGCTATGGAAAATAAAGCAGTGCATTAGCCACTAAAATTTAGAAGAGTGAATAAAACTTTGTTGTTCATTTTTTTCCTAATTAAACTTTATAGATTTCTTAGACGTTAATCAGTACACAAAACGTCTGGAATTTTTACTTCCTGAGCAACAGCAAACTGATTTTTGAGTTATCCAGTAGATCTTAGTACAGAAAAATTAAACTGGAAATTGTTTCTTAATTATAAAGTTTTCATTGGGAGAAAAAAAAAAACGAGTAAAATTACAATGGCACAAAACTGGAAATCAACCTGGAATTTTTTCTTCTTTAATTTGTTTCTCGCTTTTATGGAACTAGGAGATAGTTGATCTTTCAGACAATGATTATTTCATCAGCATCAGGAAAATATTGAACATACTATTGTTAGCACTCATTGATTTGAGAGATTTCTTCATCATCCATTAATTCTTGGACTGAATGAGGTGTGTAACAGGGAGGAGATAAAGAAGAAAGTTAATGGAGCTACCAAATTTTGAACACTTTTTTTGATAAGCATTTCTGTGAGTAAATATTTCATAGTGTGGAGTCTTCTACCCCATCCTTAGCTATGTCCTTCATCTTTCCTCCAATCTTTGGGGATATTAACCCATCTTTCCTGGGCTACTTGTGGAAATATGAATGAACATCTCTTCTTTAGCATCTTTCTCTCTGTTGAAAAACATAGTGAGAAAAGAGTGGTAGAATACATGACTGTCTGTTCTAATTCTAACCAGCCCATAGATGTTTAATATTGATGTAGTGTACAAGGGGAAGGATTTTCTTGGACATTCCCAAAACAATCTGTCTATCTTAATGAAAGCCATTATCAACAGCTGCAGTGTACAAGACAGAAAGGTGGAAAATTAGTCATTCAAGATAACTGACACTTTCTTACAATCAAGAGGTTGAAAAGATATGTCTATTCCACCCTCAGTATATCTCTAGTATCCAACTCTTCCTTTGTGCTCCCGCCCCATTATTGTTTTAGTTTAATGTCTCATTATTTCTTGATTGATTTCTATAAAAGCCTCCTAATAAGGGGTCTTATTTATCATCATACTCCCACACTTTATACCATCTTTTCTTGGTTATTTTTCTAAAGCGAACATCTGATTATGTCTTACACCTGCTCACAAATCATTTGTTTCCAGCAACATGTCATATTAGAAACCTATCTGGTTAATAAAAAAAAAAAAAATGAATGAAGTTCTTAAAAATCTTTTAAATGTATAGATGAGAGAAAAGAAAGCAATAAAAAATCCTCCAAAACTGGATCAATGAGAAAGCATGACTCTGGGTACATAAGAGAGCACAGAAGAAGGCCTGGAGTCATTTTCTAATCCCCCGTGATCTAGATCTTCAAATTTTCAGATTAAGGGGCTGCGCAGGCAACAGGGACCCAGTCTAGGGCCTGAGCAAAGTGAGACATCAGATCAGAGAATCCCACATAAAGACATAACTTCCCCTCACTTACTATAGGAACGGTGGCAGTGAAAGCGAAGAAGTACAAGACAAACCCAAACCCAAACCAAATACAATTAAAAACAAACAAAACTTTACCCAATAGGAATATGATAAGAAATGCTTATGTTGACCTTGGCTATGTTTGAAAGAAAATAAAATGTTTTCTCTATGAACTTATAATCACAAACCAGCTCTAACAGGGATAGGGGCTATTACTCACATAACTTGTATAGTGTAACACATCCCTCCAACTTAATTTATAGTGATCTCAGGTTAGTAACACCATGGTACACAGAAGAATCAGTGCCACTCCTCTTTAGAAGAGCACACATTAAAAACTCAGTTCTCAAAGAAACTTCACAGATAAGATTTTAGAAAAAACAATTACAAAAAGAAAAAGATGGGCATTATATAATGATAAAATGGATATTCCACCAAGAAGACACAACACGTTAATTTATATGTACCTAAAACATGAGTACCAAAGTATATAAAGTAACCATTAACAGACCTAAAGGGAGAAATTGACAGCAACACAATAATAGTAGGGGACCTCAACACCCCACTTATGTCAATGGATAGATCATCTAGACAGAAAGTCAACAAAAACATGTATAGAACATTCCATCCCAAAACAGCAGAATACACATTCTTCTCAAGTGCACATGGAACATTTCTCAAAGATAGACCATATGTTAAGAGAAAAGTGAAGACTCAATATTTAAGAAGACTGAAATCATATCAAGCATCTTTTCTGACCACAATGCTATGAAACTAGAAATCAACTACAAGAAAAAAGCTGGGAAAGTCACAAATATGTGGAGACTAAACAGCATGCTACTGAAAAACCATTGGATCAATGAAGAAATCAAAGAAGAAATAAAAAAAAATACCTGGAGACAAATGAAAATGAAAACACAACACATCAACTCTTATGGGATGCAGCAAAAGTGGTACTAAGAGGGAAATTTATAGCAATACAGGCCTACCTCAACAAACAAGAAAAATAGCAAATAAGTAATCTTAAACCACACCTAGAAGAACTAGAAAAAGAAGAATAAACAAAGCCCAAAGTCAGTAGAAGGAGGGGAATAATAAAAATCAGAGGAGAAATAAAAGAAATAGAGACTAAAAAAACAATAGAAAGGATCAATGAAACTAAGAGTTGGTTCTTTGAGAAGATATACAAAATTGACAAACCCTTAGCCAGACTCAGTGAGAAAAAAGAGGGACACTCAAATAAATAAAACTAGAAATGAAAGAGGAGAAATTATAATGAATACCACAGAAATACAAAGGATTACAAGAGAATTCTATGAAAAGTGACATGCCAACAAATTGGATAAACTAGAAGAAATGGATAAATTCTTACAACCTCATACAACCTCCCAAAACTGAATCAAGAAGAACTAGAGAATCTGAATAGACCAATCATAAGTAAAGAGATTGAAACAGTAATCAAAAACCCCCCAAAAACAGAAGGCCAGGACCAGATGGATTCTCTGGAGAATTCTACCAAATATTCAAAGAATATTTAATACCTGTCTTTCTCAAAGTATTCCAAAAAATTAAAGAAAATGGAATGCTTCCTAACTCATTCTATGAGGCCAACATTACCCTGATACCAAAATCAGACAAGGACAGAAAAATAAAAGGAAAATTATAGGCCAATATTACTGATGAACATAGATGCAAAAATCCTCAACAAAAAATTAGCAAATAGAATACAACAATACATTAAAAGGATCATACACCATGATCAAGTGGGCTTTATTTCAGGGATGCAGGGATGGTCCAACATTAGTAAATCAATCAATGTGACAAACCACATTAACAAAATGAGGAATAAAAATCACATGATCACTTCAGTTGATACAGAGAAAACATTTGACAAGATCCAACATCCATTTATGATAAAAACTCTCAATAAAATGGGTATAAAAGGAAAGTACCTCAACATAATAAGGGCCATATATGAAAAACCCACAGCCAACATCATACTCAATGGTGAAAAGCTGAAAGCCATTCCTCTGAGAATAGGAACAAGACAAGGCTGCCCACTCTCACCACTCTTATTCAACATAGTACTGAAAGTTTTGGACAGATAAATTAGGCAAGAAAAAGAAATAAAAGGGATCCAAATTAGAAAGGAAGAAGCAAAACTCTCACTGTTTGCATATGATGTGATTCTATATAGAACACCCTAAAAAATCCAGCAGAAAACTATTAGAAATAATCAATAACTACAGCAAAGTTACAGAGTACAAAATTAATTTACAAAAAACAGCTGCATTTCTATACACTAATAACAAACTAGCAGAAAGAGAAGTCAAGAATACAATCTCACTTAGAATCCAACAAACAGAATAAAATACCTAGGAATAAATTTAGCCAAGGAGGTGAAAGATCTATGCACTGAAAACTACAAGACAATAGTAAAAGAAATCAAAGAAGATATAAAGAAATGGAAAGATATTCCATGCTCATGGATTAGAAGAATAAATATAGTTAAAATGTCCATGCTACTTAAAGCAATCTACAGATTCAATGCAATCCCAATCAGAATTCCAATGACATTCTTCATGGAAATAGAACAAGGAATCTTAAAATCTATATGGAACAATAAAAGACCCTGGATATCCAAAACACCCTGAGAAAAAAGAACAAAGCTGGAGGTATCACAATCCCTGTCTTCAAAATATGCTACAAAGCTACAGTAATCAAAACAACATGGTATTGGCAGAAAAACAGACACACAGATCAACAGAACAGAATTGAAAGCCCAGAAATAAAACCACACATCTACGGGCAGCCAATCTTTGACAAAAGAGCCAAGAACGTATACTAGAGAAAGGAACGTCTCTTCAATATATGGTGATGGGAAAACTGGACAGACACATGCAAAAGAATGAACGTAGACCATTATCTTACACAATGCAGAAAAATTCACTCAAAATGGATTAAAGGCATAAATATAAGACTTGAACCCATAAAATTCCTAGAAGAAAATATAGGTGTACACTCTGTGACATCAATCTTTTCAAATACCATATCTACTCTGGCAAGGGAAACAAAAGAAAAAATAAACAAATGGGACTATATCAGACTAAAGAGCTTCTGCATGGCAAAGGAAACCATTAACAAAACAAAAAGACAACCCACTAACTCGGAGAAAAATATTTGCAAATGATATATTCAACAAGAATGGCTATAGTTAACAAGACAAGAAATAACAAATGCTGGACAAGACGTGAAGAAAAAGAAACCCTCAAACACTGCTGGTGAGAATGCAAGCTGGTGCAGCCACTATGGAAAACAGTATGGAGACTTCTCAAAAAATTAAAAATAAAAATATCATAAGATCCAGCTATCCCACTTCTGGGCATTTAGTCAAAGAACACGAAATCAACAATTCAAAGAGATTTATGCATCTCTATGTTCATTGCAGCACTACTCACAATAGCGCAGATGTGGAAGCAGCCCAAGTGTCCATCGACTGATGAATGGATAAAGAAGATGAGGTATATATACACAATACAATACTACTCAGCCTTAATAAACACAAAATTGTGACATTTTCAACAACACAGATGGACCTTGAGGGTATTATCCTAAGCAAAATAACCCAGACAGAGAAAGACAAACGCCATATGATTTCACTCATATATGGAAGATAAACAAACACATGGACAGAGAACAGACTAGTGGTTCCCAGAGCAGAAAGAGGTGGGAGGAGGGTGAAAGGGGTAAAGGAGCATGTATGTATGGTGATGGATAAAAACTAGACTATTGGTGGTGAATACGATGCAGTCTATACAGAAACTGATATATAATGATGTATACCTGAAATTTACACAAAGTTATAAGCCAATATGACCTCAGTAAAATAATTGAATACAAAAAACAAAAACAAACAAACATAAAAAGGAGGAAACAGTCTACGATTAATGTAAATTAGAGGAAAAGCAAACAGTTAAACTCAGACTTACAAAGACTTCAAACTCTCAAATTAAAAATGTACAAAACATTCATCTTTAATCTATTTTGAGTTGATTTTTGTGTATGGTGTGAGATCTTGGCACAGTTTTTCTTTTGCATGTGGCTGCCCAGTTTCCCAACACTACTGAAGAGACTATCCTGTCCCCATTATATATTCTTGGCTCCTTTGTTGTAAAATAATTGAGCATACATGCATAGGTTTATTTCTGGTCTCTCTATTCTGTTCCACTGATCTATGTGTCTGCTTTTATGACAATATCACACTGTTTTTCTTACTATAGCTCTATAATATACTTTGAAAGTAGGAAGTGTGATGCCTCCAGCTTTGTTTTTTCTCAAGATTGCTTTGGTCATTTGGGGTCTTTTATGGTTCAATACAAACTTTAGGATGGTATGCTCTATTTCTGTGAAAAATGCCATTGGCATTTTGATAGGGATCACATTGAAACTGTAGATCACTTTTGGTAGTATGGCCATTTTAACAATATTAATTCTTTCACTCCATGAGAGCAAAGCAGCTTTCCATTTATTTGTGTCTTCTTCAGTTTCTTTCATTGGTGTCATAGTTTTCAGTGTTCAGGTCTTTCATGTCTTTGGTTAAATTTGTTCCTAGGCATTTTACTCTTTTTAATGCTGTTGTAAATGGGATTGTTCTCTCAATTTCTCTTTCTGATAGTTTTTTATTAGTGAATAGAAACATAACTGATTTTTGTATATTGATTTTATATCCTACAACTTTGCTGAATTTGTTTATTAGTTCTAACAGTTTTTTTGGTAGAGTCTTTAGGGTTTTCTATATATAACATCCTGTCACCTGCAAATAGAAACAGTTTTATTTCTTTCTTTCTGATCCAGATGCCTTTTCTTTTTCTTGCCTAATTGCTCTGGCTAGGACTTCCGTGACCATGATGAATAAAAGTGGGAGAATGGGCATCCTTGGCTCATTCCTGATCTTAGGGGAAAAGCTTTCAGTATTTCATGGTTGAGTATGATGTTAAATAAGTTTAAATAGGCACATAGGTTGCTTATATATAGATATGTAATAATACATATGTGTTTTAGGAAATTGGGTAAGGGTTTGAGGTTAATGTGTAATGACTTACAGATTTTCACATATAAAATAATGGGAAATAGGCTCCAGACAAACTTTCTACCCAGAACATCTCATTTTCAGGAATGGATTTCTGACCTTAAATTGAGAGGTACTGTGGTATATATGACATATTTTGTAATATAATTTTTACAGTATTTTCTGTCTTCTCACAACTTTGAATTCTCTTTAGCTAGACTCGCAAGCCTATTATGTTCTGCTGGATGCTCACCACTCCAGCCACATCACTGGCTACTCGGGCCAGGACACCAACAGTCCTGCCAGGCTCTTTCATGCCTCCATGCATTTGTGCATGACAATCTTTCTGTCTGCAATACTTTCCTCCTTAAAACTCGGCTCAAACATAATTTCTTCATGGAGGCCGCTCTGGCTTCCCCAACTTCTATACTCTCATAATATTTTTTGAGTCATACATCAGAGAACACAATAGGATATTCAAATTGGCTGTTTACTTCTCTATTTCCTACACTATAGCGCAGATGTATAGTCTAGAGGCTTCCTGACTGAAGGTATTGTCTTTCATGAGGTGATGACACCTAGTAGGTTTTAAATAAATGTTTGCTAATAAGTGAATAAATTAATCCATAAAAGTAAAAGAATATAGCCAGCCCTGGTGGTCTGGTGGTTAAGATCCTGTGCTCTCACTGCCACAGTCCAGGTTCCTTTTCTGATCAGGGAACCACACCACCGTCTAT
Organism: Equus quagga; assembly: GCF_021613505.1. Classification (NCBI taxonomy): domain Eukaryota; kingdom Metazoa; phylum Chordata; class Mammalia; order Perissodactyla; family Equidae; genus Equus; species Equus quagga. Next base: position 97,831,137 of record NC_060271.1, read on the forward strand.
TGCTGCATGTTGCTTGATGCTGAAAGATATGTTACCAGCACTTCAAATATCAGGAGGGTCACCCCCGGTGGATGGGTTTCAGTGGAGCTTCCAGACTAAGACAGACTAGGAAGAAGGATCTGGCCACCCACTTCTGAAAAAGTTGGCCATGAAAACCATATGAATAGCAGCAGAGCATTGTCTGATACAGAGCAGGAAGGTGAGAGAATGGCACAAAAAGACCATGCAGGGACCCACTCTGCTGTACACAGGGTCCCTAGGAGTTGGAATTGACTCAAGAACACCAACAACAAAAATAGATCATTATGGGTTAGGGTTTTAAGGAAAGGATTAAGAGGAAATGGATCTTGAAGTTATAAACGTAAAGAGAAGATATAAATAAAGGCTTAGAAACAGGAAAAAAAATATGGATTTGGAGAACAGAAAGTGGAAATTTCACAAGGGGAATATGGAAGAAAATATTGTGAAGTAAAAGAGATTGAGAATTGAAAAATCCAATTTTGCTCTTTACATTCTGAGATGCAAAATTGCATAAATCTTTAATATTCAACTCCTAATCTTAATTGTATGCTCTGATGTCTTTACATAGAAAAAGGTTTTGGGGAGATGCATGAGATTCTTCTTGATGCTCTGTATGCATATCAGTTATTGACGAGTTTTTTAGAATTATATGCCTCCCTCCCCTGCTCTGCTCCTGCCTAAGGATAGCCAACTCTTAATCTGCTAATTTAAGATGAACTCTTATCCTGTTATAGTTAATTCATTAAACAAACAATAAGTAAATCTTTGCCCTATTGTACTTTTGGGTTATTTTCCTGAAGAAGACTCATATTGACTTAGAAAATCATGTGAAACAGAGCTGTCTAAATGAACTTTCTGTGATGATGGAAACAATCTAAGACAGAGCCACTATCTACATGTAGCTACTGAGCATTTGAAATGTGACTAGTACTACTGAGAAACTGAATTTTTTATCCTTTTTAAATTTAATTAATTTGTATATGAATAGCCCTTTGTAACTAGTATTTACTGTGTTGGGCAATACTCTTCTGGAATATTCGTGTGAAACCTAAAGTTGAGGCCATTATCCCTACCTCACCAAGTGATCCACCTCCCTTTCTGATACTTTCTCCAGGACAGCTGGTTGAGCAAATAGATGCAAAAGCTGTAGTGCTTAACTTCTAATTTGCTAGAGAATCTCCAATGGCAGTCTTTAATAGGAATTAAGAGCAAGCTAGGCCGTGAAGATATACTCATTCCTGACTGTTACACATGAATGGCCAACAAAATTTCTATATAATCAGTCTATCAAGAGAAGTTATAATTAGAATCTTATTTATTTGCTTCTTGTGGAACGCTAGGTCCCTTTTACCATATTAACACAATCAGTGCTAAGAGGCAATGGGAAATTAGCTTTGGCATGCACATCATTCTTTTTGTACCCATGAGATTTTCAACATAAGTCAAAGTAGCACTCTGGATTAATGTTAAGTATGTTTCTTGTGATCAGACTGTCCTAAATAATACATGAGCCTACACATACATACACATTTCATGTCAGCTGCTACAGAGAGAGCATTCCTAACTACCCCTGGTAATTCCTCCCAGCCCTCTGGAGGTCCACTTAGACAGGTTGTTAAGTCTGCTCGGAAGAACTCTAACCTGATTTAAAGAGGGAGTATCTCCAAGCAGTGGATGCATGGTTTCATCTTTTGGAAATGGGGTTATAACGCAAATAGCTAGGGTGCGGTCTGGAAATTTGAATTTTAGTAAGTGCGCTGATGATTCTGATGCAGGTGTCCCTCTACCACGTTTGAGAAAAGTGGAACTGGACTGTAGCCCTCACTAGAGGACCAGAACACAGACTACAGGCACGCAGCACGGTAATGTATGTGACTGAACCAGTAAGGCTGTAAGAGATAGACCATTTCAAACAGTTTTTCCAAAGAACATATGACTAAAGAGGTGCCCTGTGCATATTTAAGAGTAGGGGAAGGGAGCAGAATAATATACATTCTAGAAGAAGGTGTTCAGAAGCAGAAAATTTGGGGGAAACTGAAATAGTCCACAGAATTACAGCAGCCTTGGCAAATGAATAGCTGTAGAGCCACAAGCCCCTTTCCCTCAGCAAGATGCCCTGATCACCTAGTGATTAACAAATGGTAACCTCCAGATTCTGTTTCTTTTTCCTTCTTAATAAGGTGGAGGGGAAAGCAAGCACTGACCTGAATCAAAATCCCTTGTCGTCCTGTGGTTGGAAGTATGTGCCTTGTTTTAAAAGCTCTGTGCTCTGAGATGAGGTAAGCAGCTCAGAATAAAGTGATTTCCAGCTGTCTGTGTTCTTTTTCATCACGGTAAAGCCTTGTTAGCTGTGGATTTCTTGGTGGTACATTTTGAGGAACATCACCAGGAACCTGTCCAAGTAAAACCATTTGAAAGTAGCTTGCCTTCCAGTAGTGCAGCCAGTAATAGCAGTGACTACTTCACACCTTCAAGAGTAAAATAAAGAGCCATTCCACCATGGTCTACTCTCAGAGAAAGGCTTGCTGTGACTCTGTGCATGTTGTTGTGCTGAAATGGTCCACGGTTGCTTCCTAAATGGGAGAATAATTCTACTTCCAAGAATACTAAAAGCGTACTTTGATTTGGTTTGAAAAGGCCAGAGTCTGACAGATATTATAAAAATATCACATATTAAACTCCTCGAAGTGCACATGATGTTTCAGGAAATGGAATCCTGTTTCTCCACTGGAGTCCCTAAGGTCAACTTCTTCTCCCTTCTCCCTTGCCTCTCCTCCCTCACCTTTGGAAAACAATCATCAAAAGGAACGGAAGAGTGCTCATGTTTATACTCTATGTCAGACACTGTCTTAAAAAAACTATTGTGAAGTAGTTCATAATATGCCCACTTTATAGAGCAGCAAACCGAGGTGTAGGCAGTTAATTCACTTGCTTGCAATAAAGCAACTAGTGCATGGCAAAACTCATTGAGACCCAGGCATTTGAGACTTCAAATTATGCATTCTGTTATGCATTTATCTACATTATCTTATTTCAAAGTTGAATTTATATCTATCTCTTTTTTTGAAATATCATTGGTAAAAAATAAATTTTCTTCTTTCTTGTGCCTACCTAGCTCTTGCAATAGCCCTTTCTCTGGTCTTCATCCTGGGAATGTCCTTTCACTACAGTTGAACCTGCCAATGGCTGCCTCCTTTTCCATCTTAGAGCACGAAACTGCCACTTCACATCCAGAGGTGCCGTGCCATCTATCATTCCCCCCAGCCCTGTGGGAGAGCGCCCATTTCCACACAGCCTCATCAATAAAGGGTGTTGAAATTTTGCCAATAGAATAGGTGAGAAATAAGGAAACTACACATTTGTAATGAACTCATTGGATTCTTTATGGACAATAATTTCTTTAATACTTACCCTGTATAAGGCCCTGTTTTATGAGATATGATATACTTTCATTTTTATTGAGGTGGTTATTGAATTAAAGAGGGAGCTAGCAATTGGCCCTGAAAAAAAGAATCGTAGTAAAATCTGGACTATGAAATGGTATTTCTGAAATCTAATTTTTTGACACATATACTCAAACAATAGAAATCCGGAAGATAAGCACTAGAATAACAGAAATTCACTTTCACTGTAACAGACTAATGCCAAATTCAAGCTGAATGAACATACCCTAAGCAAGAGTCACATACTTCCATCCACAGTAGTTTGCTTTTTCTTCTTGTTTTATTACATGAACCGCTAATTTCGATTTTGAGGGAACAGCACAACAGCACAGCTAACAACTTTTCTTCTGCAGTTTTGACAAGGCATCTTCAAGTAGCTATTGCAGGAGACTCAATAATAAGAATACTGTGTGTTGGCGTTATTACACTCAGAAAGAGTTGTCTGCAGCTGCTGTGAAATCTTCAGATTGATTTTTATGCAGGATAATCCTTTAGAGAGTAAGATAAAAATGCCCCAAGTAGTGAGGTGAAGTAGTTGTTTATGAGGAAGTACTGCCAACCTGCCTTTGCAGCCACGCATGCTAAAGACAAATCTTTCGCTGATCTGTTCTTGTCCTCGTGATGGGTTGTGATCTGCTCTGTCTAGTTGGAAATTCTCCTGCGCACCTTTTAAAATAATTTTTAAACTATATTCAACAAACCAAAAGTTCTTTTCTCATTGTACTGGGTAAGCAGCAAAAGAGAGAATTCAATCATAGTGGCATATGATATCAAGTATACATTTTTTCCTTCAGAAATTTTTAGAAATTGTTAGTAAAAGATAACTGTGATCTCTACTTTTCCTGGTGGAGCATCTATACAACTCAATGAGCAGCTTATAAACTTAAACTAACAGTAGTCAAGCCTGCTCTGTGACCTCTTAAGGTTCTCTCCTAGACTGTTTTTATCCTTAGTTTAATCTTATTCTTACTGGAAAATCTCATTTACTTTCATGGTTTTAAGGAGCATATGTATGCCAAAGACTTAAATAAGTATATCCAACCTAAACCTGTCAGACCTCTGTATCCAACTGCCTATTAAGTGTCTTGGTTCAAACATCCTTTTGACACCTCATCACAGTATGTACAAAACTGGATACACCATCTCTCTCAACCTGTCCCCTTTCTCCATATTCGCAAGCAAAATTCTGCTCCCCTTTCTGTGATCTCCATACCAGTGAGTGCTAACACCATCCACGGACTTTCTCAAGTCAGTCCTACCTACTCTCTCTTTCCCGCATTTCTCTTATCCAATCAAATCACCAAGTTCTGTGGATGTTTTTCCAAAACAAATTCGAGAAGCAATCCACTTCTCTCTATCGCAGTGCAGCTATGCTCACCCAGAACATTCTCATCTCCCCACGGGATTACAAAAGCAATCTCATCACAGGCCTTACTTGCCCCCCTCAAATCTAGTCCCCAAACTGCAATGTGTGATCTTTAAAAAGTGCAAATATATTTATAACAAGCTGCTCACTCCCAGATTAAAGTCTTTCACTGCCCTGCCATTACTCCTAGATAAAGACAAAACTTTTACCCTGTGTTATAAGCTGCTTCAGATTCCAATATCTGCTCATCTTTCATCTGTCACCATTTGCCTCTTAGTCTCTCCACTCTTGACAGGCTTGACGTCCAAGATACCACTCCTATTTTTTAACCTCTAGCCTGTCCCAATTAACTGAAGCATTCCTATTTTTTCTTCATGTTTTAATTCTGGGATGTCACATCTTTTGGGTGTGAGTTGAGGGTGAGAAGCAGATGTACTAGGAATATTAGCCATCAGCTTGTGTATGTGTCTTATACTTCCAGGACCTGCTTGCTCCAGATCTCATGTATACCTTCACAAAAAGGGAAACTCTTACAGGGCACACCTGACTCTATAGACGATGGTCAATCCAATAACATCTAGACCACAATTGGCAACTCAGATTAGAAGACCATTTGGTATGGAATGCTCAGATGATCAGTCTTGACCAGGATCAAGTGGTATGACAGGACTATTAATCAAAAGTAGAAATGTTATTTGCTTAGCTCGAAAACTCTAAAAGTCTGCATCATGATTCTCCCTTCTGAGTTTTCCATACATTTCATTTAGCATCTAGATCTTCCACAGACTCTTTGAGTCTTATGGGTCAAGAGGCAGAGCTTCTGGTTCTAGAGCCTAGACAATTTTGTGAGCCGTTTCTTTCTCTAGACTGTATTTTAAGATGGTGATCTTAAGTTATTTGGTAAATTGTTCAGAATGCACCTCCCAAATGAGGTACATATTGCCTCTGATGTTTGAAGTTCTAGGAAGCAAATAAAACTAGTGCAATTATCAGGAATAACAGGGATATTATAGCTTAGATAGTGTGGTCAGGGGAGGTCTCTCTAAGGAGTTCATCTTTAAGCTGAGATTGGAGAATGAAAAGGGACTAGCCAAGTGAACAGGCAGGAAAAATGCATCTATGAAGAGAGAACAGATGTGAGAAAGAGGGTGGTGTGACTGGAGCGTGGAGAACAAACAGCATATGGCATCCAGTGAGTGTGGAGATGAAGTCAGAGGTCTGATTATTTAGGGCATTACAGCCATAAATACGGTTCTGAATTTTATTCTAAGATCCTGGAAGCAATTGGAGTCACTTCCAAGGTCAGAAATAGTGGAGGAAAGCAAAGAAATATAGTGACACTAGAGTCTCAGACTGGAAAGCTTGGACTGATTAGGAAACATTGCTTCTATGTTGCCTTGAGAAGTTATAAGTAATTTCTTTACCAAGTAGATGGAAGTTCCATTGTACATCAATGAAAGGAAATTTAAGAAGCCTAAGGGGTAGGGGTAGACTAAAATAGTTCTAGATTCCACATAATTAAGAAAGCTAAGTGCTGATTTCTCTATTTTATAGTCAATACGTTTTCTGAGAAGCTTAAATTTTTCATTTGGGAAGGTGCTGTCCAAATTATCTGGCTAAACTTTTCACAATATAGGTGCAAAAACTAAGGCCCAGGGTGGGTGTGAATTTCACACAGAGAGTGGCAGAGACCTAGCCCTTCTCATGGGGGTGGGGGGTGGTGCTGGGGGTTGGAGGGGAGGCAGAAGCAGGAAAGGAAAGGAGAAGGAAACATGAAACTCTTCAAGTGTGTCTAAGTGTGTCAAGTATATCTAAATTGTAAGAAATTAAGCTTTAAAAGGAAAGTGACTGGGTTATCTTGAGAGAGTCTGTTTTTGTTGTGGTGGTGGTTGTTGCCTTTCCTGGAGAGGGCAAGAAAATTAAATATTTTCTTTTTCTGGAGACAGAGAAAATTAAACTTCTCTACATCTGGGTTGTGTTTTAAATTATATATTGACCACTTAATTATAAACAAAATGCCATGAGAGGACTGGGAAATGAGGAGCTAATTTCATCTGGGAATGAAAGAAAATAATGAACCCAGGCCTTGATGGAAGAGAAAGCTTTCCACAAGGTAGAGATGGAAGGAACGCAGGGCAAAGCACTCTAAGCTGAGGAAAAGGATAAGAAAGGCAAAGGCCTGAGGGATTTAAATGTGTTCACATAAAGAGAACAAGGCTCTCCACCAGAGGCTAAAGGCTTAAGGAAAGATACATCATTTTTTCAGGATCCTACTTATTTCCCTACAGATCATATTTCATTACTTGATTCAACTCAGGGTTATAAGAAAGAGCCTTTTCCATGGGCTGCCTCTTCATTCTTCTCTATGAATTTGAGGCTCTGGGAAATGCATCAGAAGCCCCTTTGTGAGCATCTTGGGCAATTATTTCCAATTTTTTTGTGGCCTCAGATTCTGGGTCTTCCATCCAAACCCATCTGACTTATCTCACCTGAACTTTACATTTATGTGTAAACTTTGATGTGTTTTATACTAAAGGTGATATGTCTTTATTTGATAAGCAACTGTGCTTTGGTAAGAGGAAACAGTGAGCAATGAAGAGGAAGACGGCAGAGCCCAGAAACATCACATCCAATTCGGGATATTGGTGAACAGAAGTCCAGAGTAACAATTATGTGTCAGATACAGAGAGGAGCAGTCCATAGCAGAGTAGCAACACTGAGGGCCGTAGGAGCCAGGACCCCAGGAGTAAAAGTAATTGATAGATTATCTGATGTATGGAGGGTTTGGCAAAAACTATCTATTGCTGTTTGACAGCTATACTAGGCTGTTAAGAAAAAATGTTAAGCACATGGAGAATTACGCAACAAATAACAAATATGTTAATTTTTAAGGATTTTTTCATTGTGTATTAAGGTGTAATGCATGTAGAGTAAAATTCGATCATTTTAGTATACAGATCTGCGTGTGTTGAAAATGCATACAGTCCTGTAACCATCACTACAAGATCTAGAATAGTTCCATCATCCCCTAAAATTCCCTTTTTGTCCTCATAGTTAATCCCTCTCCCACTCCCAGCTCCTGGCAACCACTGACTTTGTCTCCACAGTTTTGCCTTTTCCTCAATGTCATATAAATGGAATTACACAGTATTAGCTGCTCAATTCTGGCTGTTTTCACTTAGCTTAATGCATTGTGATTCATCAATGTTGTTACACATACAAATAATTTATTCCTTTTTTCCCCTTTTGTTTTTTTTTATTGCTGAGTAATATTCTCTTTTATGGATTTACCACAGTGTGATTATCTATTATCTATTATCTATTCACCAGATGAGGGATATTTGTTTTCCCCATTTTTGGAGATTACAGATGAAGTTTAATATACCATTAACTTTTAAAAAAGCAAAAACAAAGTATGAGAAACAAAGACATAATCATGATAAGTTACTTGGTGAACAACATATACATAGTTTTGGTAATGCAAATCCTATCACTTAACCAAATATTATTTCTTTAAAGATAATAGGTTAGGGAAAAAGAAGGTATTCAAGAGAGTTAAATCAACTTCCATCAGAAGTTAATGGACGGTGTTTAAAGTTGATAAATAAAGCAATAAGAATAAAAGCATTGATGTTTGTAAGCGTGCAGAACAATGACAGAAAAATCATAGAAGTGATTTGAAAATTGCTTCCTCTGGAGAATTGAGAATGTTGGATAAGGAAACCATAGAGGTTCTTTTAAATTTTTGCTTTTGTTTCCCTAAGAGCCAATTAGTTCCATTTAATTTTTTCCTATGTGCATCTATTAACGTGACAGAAGTAAAATAACAAGTGATCCTTTGGTTTTTCTCAGATACGTCAGGTAACTCCTCATATGACCATGTTCTCAAACTTGCTTTCTGCTCCTTGGATCTACCTGTGTTTCTTTACCTCCCTCCCCTCTTCTTTAGAAACTCTCTTCCTCTTTGTAAAAGAGCCATTGCCCTGTCTGTTCCTCAAAATTACCATCTTATCTTTACCATTATGATGATGATTTTGCTCACCCCTTCAGGAGTTTTCTTATATGTGTGTGACAAAATGAAAGATATTGATAAAACCTAATGACTCACTTGATCACATCCACTTAAGAAGGGACACAGTAAAGATCTTCACTTGACAGCAACTTGCTCAGACACAAATTTATAGTCTCAAATAAAACACACAGATGCTGTAATCCAGCTACCACCAAAAAGTATAGTAACTCCCAGATAAAACTAAATGAAATAGAGAATTACTTATGGGATCAAAGTTTCCCTCTTCTGGAATACAAGAAACTCAAAATAATACTTGCTCTAAATCAGCAAAAAACATTAAACAGCCCATTGAGAGGAAGTTTAAATAATGGCAAGTAAATTGGGACTATGGGAAATATGGAACATTGAAAACAAACAAACTCAGATATGGTACAAAAAACAGCAAGAAATCAGACCCCTTAGGAAGACCTGAAGCTTCAGAAAGAGAGAGAAAGTAATTTACACGACCCTGCTTATTTCCTCAGGGAATAATATATGGCTACATTTAAGAATGCTTTCACTAGATTTCTGTATTTGTGATTTAATAAATTCAGTACACCCTGGGATTTTCCAGGAGAAAAGAAGTCGATACCATGTAGGTTAAGCAAAATTATGTAGAGGAGAGAGTATGTGTCAAACCTATACCTTTTCTTATTTCCCAAGGTTGTTGACATAAAGGAGTCATATGACACAATAGTACTAGGATCAAACCATCTTTGTCTACTCGTAAAGTGTTATAGCATTTACCACCTTATGGAAGTTCCCTAGGTTGCCTATCAAGTGGAATTTTAAGAATTCCCTTACGAAAGATTAGTAAAGTCAAGTCCAAGGTATGAGTTTCTGGTTGAAATACAATTCACATCCATGCCTTCTGGTTAAACAAGCTGCTGTTAAATATTAAATGATAGCTCAAATTCCATCTACTTTTGAGCTAACATATTTTCCTTAATGGCTACCTTGTTAGAATTCACATATTTGGAAAGCTCCACCAGTCTTTATTTTTAGAGAAAATACATACTTGGAAACATTAAATGCTTATGCTTATTTTAGGTTTTTAGCAGAAAGCTGCTAATGCTAAATAGCATAAATGATGGACATACAATTTAAGAAGCACCGTCTTAGAACAATCCGTATTTTTAATTACATTGCAATTTAAAAAATATCTCAGATGCTTTATCTCATTAATTATCTGTGATATGTAAGACCGGCCCTTCTTAGAGTGGGAGAATTAACAGAAGATTTTTAAAATTTGATTTGTTACTTGGAAAAATTGGGTCACTGACTCTTCAGTTCAAGGAGTCAAGAGACTCATGATCAAGCCTTGACTCTGCCACATGGGTATCTCACTTAGCTTATTTTGATTTTCAGATTCTTCATTTGTAAAATTGTTTCAATAATTCCTCAGGCTTCATAGGATTTTTATGAAAACCAATGGGTCCCTCAAGCATGGTCACGACAGTATATTATTTATTTTTGTATCCCTAGTCCCTGGATTGCTCCATAAAACAATTTGTAATTAATGTATTTCCAAAGAGGTTGGTAAACTAAAACATTATAACAGCTGAATATTAATCACATAATATTTTTCTTTTTTCTGCCATCATTGCTTGCTGTAAAGCTTTATCACACTTATTTCCTATCTTTCCTATAATTTTCAATATTGTCTATTTATAGTAGACAATATTGTCTAAAATATCTTTTTCTTTAGAATACTAGGATTGAAAATGGCACTTTTATTAAACAACTTGATAAGTAAAGAGTGATGAGAGTGAAAAAAAATCTGTAGAGACCATGTAATCCGGAGATGGGAAACACATGGAATTCATACCTTTCCATTCTCATTCAGGGCCCACAGCAGTGCTGATTATTGCCCTTTGTTTTATCATGAGCAGGTTTGCAATTGGAGGGACATCATATATACTATATTATTTCTGATCTAATTCAATGTCCTCATTTTGTTATGAAAGGTTAGGTAATGGGATCGACATGGGGTCAAAAATTGACTAAGAATATTACTTTTATCTATATATTTTAAAATAAGTATTTACTATCAGCTTGTAAGTAAAATTCTGTTTCAATGTGATTTTGCCCCTATTTTGTTTATATTTTCAGAATATTCCTTTAAGAAACCAGGTGGTTAAATGATCTTAAGTGAATTACAAGCAACAGTGGGTAAATTCAAGTGGAAGAAACAGATTCAGATGAAATATTTCTCACTGGAATTAAGTGGCAGACAGGTGTAAGTTGTTAATTAACACTTAGCATTTAAATAACAACTGAGAACAAACTGAGAAAACAGAACCAGAAACCAGGAACATATCTTGAGGTGATCTAGAAAGAGGAAAGCAAGATAAACCAGCAAAAAGAACCCATTAATAGTACAAATTTAATAATAAAAGGGTAATTCTTATTCAATATAAAAATGCAGACTAGTAGCATCTCTCTATATAAGTGGTTTCCATCATTTATCCTCAGCTTACGTTGCTATATTTAACTTTATGTATCTCTACCTATGGTAGATGCAAACCAAGTTAAAGGCATATGGACTGGTAAGAACTAACAATTCCTCAGGCAACTGATTCTGTAAACTTAGCATTTTCTTGAAACAATCCTACTAGAATATTCTTGTGAACTGCCTCTTCCTTCTAAACAATACATGTGAGTTTACGTTTAGATTCAATTTGATTTTTAGAAAAAACATTGCAGATGTAAATAATGCGTCTAATTTCTAACAGAAACAGTAACTAAGGCACCATTCTAGGCCAAAGAATGATGCTGAACTTTTTAGGGATGAATTTAACCAACACACGCAGCAAAATATCAAGTACAGTTCTTTAAAGCAAATGATAGTCCACAAGATTAGACAATATGTTAATCAATCACTACAGTTACATTCAATATAATTTATTGTATAATTCCTATCTCGTTTTACAGAAATAGATAAGCTGTTTATTAGCGTAAAAAAGTCAGAAAATGTTCTCAGGGGAGCTTTTAAGAAGCATATTTTAGGAGATTTGGAGTAAGACTTCAGAGTCAGGTATGGCTACGAATCCAATAAAAAGCTGTAGGTTATGTTCGCATATTCATTTTGTTTCCTCTTGGTAGTTTAGAGAAACGTCAAGCTGTTGCTCTTTGTTATGTTCAAATTTAGGATCCATTTCTTAAAAATGACACGGGAGCTGCACATTCCCTTATGTAATGTTCCTATAGATAATAAGGTCATTACAAGCAGAGAAGCACATGAAACGTGCAAAGAGTTGTAAGTGAGGAACAAGTCATCCTAAAGAAAAATTGTTGCCATTGAAAGCCCCTGTAATTTATTTCCGTCCATTTATCTCTGTTAGGGTTCTAGTTCTCAGCCCTTGGGGAGAGTAAGCAGGAATTCTAGGAACTGGTAACTCTTCTAGTCTCTATTCTAGGAACTAATTCTAGGAAACTATGCCAGCACCAGATGCAAACAGGTCTGAGTCTCATCCACAATCTGGTAAGTTGTTCATTAAGGAATCTTGTTCAAAGAGTGACTACTTCCTCTGAGTCTGGCCTGTCTAGCTTGAAGCTCGACTATGGTGACTCAAAGTGAGGGAAAATCATTCCCAACAGAAAATTGCCACTGAGTATGTGGGCAGAGAGAATTAGAGGAGCGAAGGCACAAATTGAAGAATGCAGATCAGACTCGGAGTGCAGAAGTCGATTAAGCCTCATTAAGTCTCAGCTTACCAGACATGTAGGTGGCTGTGTTACTTTTAAGTTGACTGGGGAATAAAATAAATAAAATTTACCAAGTTTGGAGCCAAAAGTTTCTAGGCTCAGTTCTGACACTTCTGATTTATTTGTGAATTCCACGAATACACCATTTTTTCTGTCTCAAACAACACTGACTTGGGAGTTCAGATAGTTCTATGTCAATGAGATATTTCAAAATGGCTTTAAACTTGTGCTTAGAAAACCATCTTTGTCAGCTCTGTGACCTGGCACCAAAATGGCTTCAGTGAAGCAAGTTGTTGCTCCAGCTCCTTCCCACAGCCCCACTGCGAAAGGAAATTCAAATCAAGCCTGAACACACTGCTTTTTTCTTTTTTCCCTTTTCAACCCCAATTAAATTATTTTCATGCTATGGAGCAGTACATAGGACAAGTTATTTACATGGATCTTAAAAGGCTAGAGGGTAGATTGTCATTGTCACATTTTAGGTCTCAGCAGTGAAAGGACTTTTTTTTATTTTTCCTAAATAAAAAGCTTGAAAGAAAGTTAAATGTAAAAGTCTGGCAAGGCAGCAGGGCTTTCAAAAGCAGGCTTGTGAACATTAATGTTTCCATAGCAACATTTTCTTGTCCGCAGAGTTTCTTATTTCTTCCTAATTTATCTACTATAAGATATTGCTATTTATTTTGACCTGTAGACCCGAAGTGATGCTTATTACATGCGCAGTGAAATTATAATTTGAAATACTCTGATTTATTAGTATTATTTCTTATGGCCTATCTTAGAGTTTTGCTATTTGCCTGTGTTATATATACAGCAATAGGGTATGGATCTTATTATATAAAATCTGCATATTAAATAGCTTTTGGTAAACATGCTTTTGATAGACAAGATGAGATAATAAAATAAAATGAGTTCTAAATATACTCCCACACTTCTTCAGCTATTTTAAACTACTCAACTTTAGCTTGGAGCATTTGGTTGAAAAATAACAGTTTCTTGCCTTGGACGTATGCCTTTCATTTTGCAGAGATTTTTGAGGTGAGAACCAAAAGATTTCACTGCATCAGAAACTTATGAAAACATTTTTGCCAGCTTTGATGCGATATCTTTTGCTGATGACTCTTGGCATCAGTCTCTCCCCATCCACGGATAAACATTGAGCACCTGGGAGCAAAGTGCCTCCTAGGTGCTACTGAGAACTCAGAGAAATATCGGCAGAGGTTTGACCTCAGTTAGTGAATGATCTAGTTGGAGAGAGAAGATAGCTGCGGATAAATATGACTAACAATAACAGAGAAGTAGAAAATCATGACGGTAAACAAGCATAGCTAATGTCTGTTGATTGTTTATGTATATCACGTATTGTTCTAAGAACTTTCTGTTCACTTTGCTTATGATTATCATAATTAGTATTCCCATTTTAGAGAAGGGAAATAAACTTTCCAACTCACATCAAGTGACAAAGAAAGGATTTGAATCTATCTCACTGTAAAACTTCTACTCCTAACCCCAATTCTCTCCCGATAAGTGTCATAGATGTTCAAAAGTGAGTGCTATCATTCTGAACCAAAGAAAGAAGACTTGCCAGAGAAAGAGGGTCTGGGGCAAAGATGTGGAGGGTGGCCTGGAGGTCCCTACCTGGAAAGGACAAGAAGAATTTTGAGAGCTGAGAAGAAAGAAGGAATTTTGAATAAAGACATGGAAGCAGAATGCAAAAAATCCCATGTAGAAAACCTGAACGCAAATGTAGATTGGGATCGGATAGGGAAGAGGCAAGGTTTCTAACCCAAGGAGGATGGAATACATTCTGTGGACCCTGAGACATGGGTAACATTTGCAGTAGGTTGAAGGAGTGTAGGAAAGAGTTCTAAGAAGGCAACAGAACACAGAGAGAATCAGAGTCAAGGTACTAGAGGCAAGAGGACGTGAGGAGCAAGACAAGAGCAGATGCAGCAAGGCACAGACATGAAAAACCATAAAAGGGAAGAATTGGTAGTCACATCCAAAGAGAGCACGTAAAAGTAACTAAATAAGGCAAAACCTCACCATAATGCTTTTTCAATGTTTCATTTAATGATCTCAAACTGTAATTAACTTAAAACTAGGAGAATCTTGTTAATTAGCTTGAGTGAAGGGCAGAGGTATACAGGAGGTTATTCTTAAAAATCGTGTAAATCAGAAAGTGATGAACAATGACATGCATTAATTACTATCATATAGATGAAATAAAACTAATCTTTACCTCACCAGGTCTTCAGAACACCTGTTTTAGCAACTAGATAAAACAAGTTTTGTAAATAACATGTTAATTGTAAATAGCTACTTCTCTAATGCATTTAAGGACTTCAAAATGTCTTATTTTCAAATGACTCCTCAGTTTTATTTAAACAACTCACCTTTACTGTGAAGAAATGCTAATGAATTCAAGGAAAACTTTAGCCAAGCTCTATCTCACATCATATTATGCCATTCAATAATTGGCAAGCTTTATATTTTTCAAATGTATGATAGAGACAAGGTCTGAATTATTCCAACTGCAATGTCTGGTGAAACTATTGTTTTAAGAGAATTCAGGAGCTCATTCAACTTCTCAAAGTGGCTTTGCATTGTGGAGAGACTTACCTGGGGATCATTCAGACTCATTTCCTGTTAAAGACAGTACTTTGTATGAATGAAAGGGGTTATTCTGAATGAGATGGAGCTGGATCCACCTTTTCACAGGGTGAAAGGGCTAGTATAGATACAGGCATATTGTTGGCATCTTCACAGGAATTTGAAAGAGTAGATTTACTTTTGCATCAGACCAACAGGCTGATCGAAATTCTTGGTCATGTTGTGTCAGTAAATTCTAGCAGTGGAAGGATAGCCTGAAAAAAGTTTGGCAAATTGATGTGCACAGAGAGGTAATGTGTGAATGACCTTGAACTTCTTCTTTTGGAGGGGGAGTTGGTGGCAGGAAGTTCTTCCCAACGAAGAAAAATAAGCAAACAGCTATTATTATTTAAAGAAGAAAGCTGCGAAGCTAAGGAATAATGTCACTTTTTAGAGAACTGGTCAGTGTAATTTGCTGTTAATTGAAAAGAAGAAATTGCATAGAAAAAAAGAAATTACATAGCTGTCCTTAAAAATAAAAACTCTTGTGTGACGTTTTGGCATTCTTTCTGAAGCCCCTCTGCCTTGTCGAGAAGGCTGCTGAGATATATGATTAGTGCGTTATAGGACTCAGCAGAGAGGCATACAAAGCTAAAAGGTGAGCTTGTCAAGTCTGGAAGTCAGGATGAAAATGTGGTTTAATTCTCAACCACACTAGTTAGACTGAGTGCCTTGGAGGGAAAGGGAGATGGCTTTGACAGGTTGGAAAAGTTGCTTCAACTTAGGGAGTTATATGCCTCAAAGGAAAGCTGGATGCCTTATACAACAGCAAACCCTGGAGACTCAGGCAGGATTCTTGTTATGTCAGCTGACGTGCCGATACTTATTCTACATTCTATACCAGTAAGGAATGTGTTGTAAGCAACAGAAAACTCCGCTTACTTATAATAGCTTCAATAAATAAGGACTCCAGCATTTCCTCCTATAACAAATTAAGAGATGAGCATTCCAGGGCTGTCGTAGCTGTCCCTTAAATCTCTCTGCTTTGGCATTCTTAGTTTGTGGATTTCATCTTCATGATCACAAGATGGCTGCTGAATCTCTAGGCATTGCATCTTTGCTCCTGGTAAGAAGAAGGAGAAGAGCAAAGGGGTAAAGTGAAGGCTGAGCCTCTCAGCTGTGAAAATCTTTACTGGAAACTCGGTCCAGAAGATTTCCCTTTCATCTAATTAGCCAGAACTGGGTCACATGGGCATTTCTAGCTACATGAGAGACCAGGAAAGTGAGATTTAAGAAAAAAATATTTAACTTTATAGCTGTTTTAAGGATGTATTGGCACACTGCAAAATCAGAGCCCTGCTTGTAAGGAAGGAGGAGAGAATAGATACTGGCTATCCAGAACGTGTGCATTGCTATTGCATCATTCCAGATTTTTATAGTTTGGCAGAGTTATTACTCATAAGACTGCTTATCTTCAGAGTCTGGTAATTAGTCTGACTTCAAACAAAAGAAAGATGGGAGAAGCTTTTTTGCTAACATGCATAATAAAAAGAAACACAAGACATGACAGAAACCTAAAGAGAAAGGCAGATGAGAATTTTCTAATAAGAGATCTTCGGAAAAGATTTTGTGTAGAAGTAGTTTTGAGTGGCTATAAGGCTTCATAGAGCCAAGATGTAGGCAGAAACGCGAGTGAAACATGAAAAATGATTCAATTCACAGGTAACAAAAATACTGAGCCACTCCAAAATTTTTAGCCAAAAGCAAGAGGTGAGAGTCACCAACCTCAAAACAAGGGCCACCCAGAAGATTAAAGAAGAGAGACCAGAAGAAGAGCTATAGAAATGGAGTGAAATGCTCAGGAAGAAGAGGTATTTTTTTCTAGAACTCTGCCTCATGGAAGAATAATAAAAAGAATAGGGAAAAATCTTTAAATATTAAAACATAGAATATCAGTACATGCCAAAATAGACCTTAAGTCTAAAGTGAAAGTATCTTCATATTTCTTTAAGGATTTGTGACATTACTTTCCCCTGAAACGACATCGGGATGTGAGTACTGCTTTTACTTGTAACAAACGCAAGCAATCATAAGCTCCTATGAAAGTCGCCTCAGACTTTCAAGAGGAAATGTGTAGTGTCAGACAGGAGATTTTGAATTTTGTTTTTATCTTGATTTGAAAGTTCTACAAACATGCTTCTGCTCTCTAGTGTGGATTTGAATCTTAGAGCCCTAATTAATGATTCCTGGATACTTTGCCACACCTGGAAGACTTCGTCTAAGATTATTTAGAGACGAACTGAGGACATAAATGAAGACCAGTGACTCCTGAAAATGTGTTTTACTGTTTCTTCCTCTCTACCTTTCAGGATATAAACATTAAAAAAAACAGATAGGAAGGAGAAAGGTAAGAGAAAAGGATCTTTCCCAAAGCATTTGGCTTCTTGAGTTTGATGATTGGTGAAAAATGAATTCTCTACCACTTACTCCCATCAGTAACCTTTAAATCAAAAATTTTACTGAGTTCTAGGTAGATGAGTTGGTAAGGTTACTCCTCTCAGAATTCAGAGGTGAAAATGACCCTGTAGGGGAGGAAACCATTTCCTCTTCCCAAATGTGGGTTCGTCTGGCCGGAGAACGAATTAAATTCACATGAGACAGAATAGCAAGAGAAAATTAAACAAAGCTTTATGAGGAATCATGGCCCGGGGCCTTTCTTCCCGAAGGAAGAAAGGGCACTGAAGAAGTGGGGTGCACAGAGTGGTTATATCCCCCCAAACAGGGTGTTTCACATGTGATTGAAATGTCCCTTTTACAATAGTCACGAGGCTGCTCTGTCAGCACAGCGATTGATGGAAACGGCAGATAGGTCGCTGTCTCAGTGAACGCTATGGTGTGGCAGGTGTGTTGCCTCGGGCTGGGGGATCACAGATGAGCGCTGCAATCGATTCCCAGCCTAAAGAAAGATGCTTAATCTTTAAGGAGATGCCAACGTTGGGAGGCGGAGGGAAGTCAGTTACAGGAGGTTACCAGAGAAGCACAATAAAATGCAGATTTAAGTCCTGGCCTTTGGTATTGATTAAGAGTTTCTAAGAGAAGGTCATCTCCTTTCTTCTTCCTGGTACAGAGAGGGAGGCACCTTTTACAGATAGAGATTTACCTTACAAATGTAAATGTGTCCTAACAAAGGGCAAGTTCCATTCCTCAGAGCCTCCTTCCCTGTCCCCAGTTTATCAAAAGCAATCAGCCTCAAATAATCCTGATGCCAAAGAGACATATCTTGGGGTGGCCAATTCCAGGTCCCTGCAACCCATAAAATTGCCCCATTGAAGATAACTATAATGGAAAATACAATCCCAGGAGTCTAGACTATAGGACTCAGCTGGCAAACTATATCTATTGTAAGGGCTTTATTTCTCCATCTCTCTATGGGGACTTTTCACCCATCTTTTCTCTTCTGGGATCCTTGTCATGATAGATCGTTCTTAATTAATATTAGCAATAGCTTTTTCTTTTTCTGCATCACAGTCTTTATATATGCCTAACAGTTTAACACCTTTTCTATCATCCTATTATATAGGTACAGAGAAAAACATTATATATACACATACGCATACTATATATGCATATTATATATATATATACTGATTAATAAAATAATGTTACAATATAAATTTTATAAGCAAAATTCCCTACCTATAAAGATATCTCCATAGCACTTCTGATCTGAGTGAGAGACAAAGTCATTTCAAAGTAATGACGGTAAAAATAAAGTGGTGTAGACTTCAGGTACTTGAGGATAATCCCCTTAATTTTTATTCTCCACATTTTCTCATCTCTTAAGCTTGTTTTTTTAAAATCTTACTTAAAGCAGTTTTATTTTTCTAATCTCATTTTTCAAAGAGGTTTGGAGGGTGACTATTAATTACTAGAATAGTCTTCTGTGGTTTAGTATAATGGGAGAGGTTGAAGGAAAAAAGAGCTGGAATCCTGTAGGATTTTTTTTGAGGACTTCAATAATAGACTCAACTCTTACTGGACTCAAAGAAATCATAACCAGTAGCATCCACTTCTCTTCTTTTCTCTGGAATGGTGCAGGAAGAGAGACACAGCCCAACTTTAATAATAGACTCAACTCTTGCTGGACTCAAAGAAATCACAACCAATTGCATTTGCTTCTCTTCTTTTCTCTGGAATGGTGCAGGAAGAGAGACACAGCCCAATTAGTCAAGACAGTAGCAACACAGACTGAGAGGAGAAGGTGGATAAGTCAGGAAGGATGTTAAAGGGATAAAGAATTCATGGCCAAACCCTCCACCACATCTTTGAGCACCACATTAAACAGAGGTTACATTTGGTTTTGTTCCAAGATGACTGTCTTGTCATTAAAAAAAGAGAGAGAGAAAAAAGAAAAGAAAAAGAAAGAAATAGGAAGTATCCACCAGCCTTATGGCTACCCAGACTACAGACCAAATTCAGGGACATATTTGTCTTTCAACACACTGTGTTGCCACCAAACATAAGCTAGCACTAAATTGGCAGGCCTGAGGAGATTCACTTGTGATTGCATTGGCTGGCTGCTTGGAAAAAATAACTGATGATGTCCAGGCCTCTAAAACAGTAAAATCTACTTACGCATAGTCACATTCTCTTTTTAGACCCTTGACGGACTTCCATCACCATGAGGGGTGGGGTGGGGGAATCAAACAGCATTATCAGCTCATTTGAATTTAAGAAACTAGGTAATGTCTTTTTCTTTTCTTTTCCTTTTTATTCTTTTTATCTAGTAGACAAGCACTCTCAAAAGTAAGAGAAATGGAGTCTGCAAAAGGCTCCAACAGCACAATCTCTACTAAATTACAGATGATTGGCCTCTCAGAAACCAGTGTGATTGAAATTGTACATGTAAGCCAACCCACAGGATAACACAATATCTTTTTACTATCCTGTAAAACTGTATATCAATTTCCCCTAAAATTAGTGACATTCACTAAAGTGTGAAGGGCCATATTTTGACATTAATAAAGAGTTACAAAGCTTTAATAACAAATCAAAGTAATAAAATTAATTCTTAGCTATAATGGTTGTAAAAAAAACTGATATAATTTATGATTAGATTGAAAGTGCTGTGTATTAAGCCCATAGCAGGCAGAAAGAAGCACCAACTGAAACAATTCCTCCTCTAAGGGAATTTTTTTTTAATTGTCCAGGAAATTCAGAGAGGTTATGTTGACTAGATATTGACTGGAATTTTCTTCATGACTAAAAAATATCTGTATTTTTGCCTCTCCTTTTTTATAGTTGTTTTCTGCCTCTTCATTCTTTACGGAATAATTATTGACTCTTTGACTGGTCAATTTAGCTAGTAGCTAATAAAATTTTCATAACTAATTTGATTGTGTTGCTTTATTAGGATAGTTGCAGTTTAGGTTTAAGATGGCTGATGGAGTACGTGTTGGTCTTTCTTCCTCTTGAGAACCAAAACAATAGTAAATTTATAAAGTGTCATTCCAAAACAATGAAGGCAATAACAGCGATGATTGAACAATGAATTTCAGTAGATGAAAGATTTTAACAAATGGCTCAAATATGGAAATTGAATGGAAACTTGTTGACTGATGAAACAGCAATAGAATCTATAGCCTAGATTATGCATGGAGAGAGTGAGCAGACTAGAGGGCCAATCTCCTCTCTTGTCCCAGATCTCAGAGAGCCCTGCACTCAGAGACAGCATGTATTGCAGAAATCCAGACTGAAAAGAGAGGCATCAATTGAAGGTTAGTATGGAGAAGATTTGCCCCGCCCCTCTTTTCAGCTTTAACACATTGTAACTCTTTTTCTACTCAGAAAGGGAAGCAGTCAGGGATGTATTTACTCCTAGGGGGAAAATGGACAGTTCTTCTCAAAAGAAAGTGAAGGAAATATCCGGGGATTTCTATTCCATCTATGTGGATGTCTGTGCTCAATAACAAAGCCTTTCCATTTCGGCGCTGGGAATGAAGTAGCGGAAGGACCATATAAAGGCTGGCTCTCCATCTGCTCACACTAAGTACACAGAACTCCAAGTCAGCCTTCCTATTTACCCACTCTTAGATAAGAACAGATAACCAAAGAACATAAAATGTTTGAGGCTAGCCTGCAGAATGAAAGAAAAGATAGAGTGAAAAAGCTGAAAAACTAAACTCAAAGAGAACAAATATATCAGATAACAAAAAGAAATTCAAAAAACAACAAAACAAAATTCCCTTGAATTGGTATTGCCAGAGACATTTGAGAACATAAGACATTTAACAGAAAAGAATGGTTAGTATAAAAAATTATAATCTAAAAATAACAAAGAACTCAAAACTATGGTTACTGAAATTCAATTCGTGAAAAGTAATCAAAGATAGTGACACATATCCTAACATTTTTGAATTATCCCTGAAAAGCATAGACGTAGGAAATACGAGAATAAAGGTAAGATATATATTCAACTCAGGATATCAAACATCTCTTAAATCAGAGTTCCACAAAGAGAAATCATAGAAACAGCGAAGAGGAAATTATCAAATAAATAAAACAAGAACATCTCCCAGAATTAAAGAGAGATGTAAGTATTTAAGAGAAAAGATCCATTGAATACTAAGAAGGTTGAGATAAGAAAGGAAATCTCTCTGAATTTCCTAAGCAATAATGAGGACATTGTATAAATATCTAGGGGAGAGAACTGATCCTATGAGCTGTCACAGAAGGAAAAAGGCAAAATATTAGGCTGTCAACCAAGGGAAAAAATCAAACTGGCATCAAATTTTTCATCACCAAAATAAATGCTAGAAGACAGAGCACGCATGGCCTTTAAACATTCTGAAGGGAAATTAATTTTGATTGAGAATTTTATATTTAGTAATCATCTTATCAATAGGATTTGAGGGAAAATAAAATAATTTCTAGTTGTGTAAGTATTTTTTCTTCTTACTTCTAATAAATCTTTCTGAGTCTGTTTCTTGAGGATGAACTTCAGCAAAATGAGGATGAAAAATGAAAAAGTAGGAAGATATGGGATATAAGAACCGGCGAGAATAATCTAGGATCTGAGTAATAGGAAATATCAACTGTACAAAACAGCAAAGGAAATCAATGGTTACTAAGAAGTATATCTTCAAAAGGAAGACTAAGGCCAGCCCAGTGGTGTAGCAGTCGGGTTTGTGCCCTCCACTTTGGTGGCCCAGGATTCATGGGTTCGGATCCCTGGCGCAAACCTATGTACTGCTCATCATGTCATGCTGAGGCAGCGTCCCACATACAAAATAGAGGGAGATTGACACAGTTGTTAGTTCAGGGCTAATCTTCCTCATCAAAAAACAAAAAAAGAGAAGATGACTAGACAATAGGCTGAAAGATATTATAAATGGCTTATATTTTTTCGCATGCAAAGAGAAAGGCTGTAAGTTATTTCAAGAAATACCAAAGAAAATGTATAAGAAAAAAATTGTCCCAATATAAAGCGAATTCAAGTGTGATGTGATTTTAAGCAAATGATGGAGTATAATGAAGGAGATTCCATCTGTTATTTTTGTTTGAGTAGGAACCAGCTTCTTACATTGAGCCCATAGAGAAAGAGTGGTAATCCCAGACCTCTACCTACCTTTGCAATAAACAACATTCACAAACTCGTAATAACATTCATACTGCTTTTGGTCTTTTAACTTTAGCCATCAATGTTTAGATAACCCTCAGATGATTTCATTGATGTTGTAGAATACAATGTAAATATTACCACCAGATGTCTAAATAAAGATTAAATTTCTAGTACCAGAGGTGGAGGTTAGAATATGAATTTTTACACAGACTCAGACCCACTGAGTATGATAAAATAAAGACAAGCTTTAATGCCATCTCTCGTTCCTTGAAAGCTATGGCGGGGAAGAGAAAAGGAAGATTCCTGGACAGAAAGAAGCGTTAAAGTCTAGTTTCTTACCAGTCCAGGCAGGGTAATGCACAAGCTGAAGGCAGAGATGGAGTGGGCTTTTTCAGATAGCAATAATTTATCAAAAAGCTGAGTCCTTTTCACAACCCCAGAGGAATTCCATCAGCAATGCTAGTCGTTGCAACAAGCATAGGCCAAGCACTTGACAGTTGCCTCAAGCTCTGCCGAAGAAAGGGTCTTTCTTAGTTGGGTGGAATTAGCATCGATATCAAACACTTGAAAGAGGCAGGAGTGATGGTTCTAATCACAGCCCTATTTAATTCACTTGCTTGATGTCTACCAAAACCTGGTTGGGTATGGTGGATACCAATAAACGATCATAAATTTATCCAGGTGGTAGATCCAATTGCAGTTGCTAGGAGATGTGGTATCTTTAGTAGGACAACTCACTTACAACCTGTGGCATTTGGTATGAGGAATTTATCTTTAAGCGGTAAGGGCAGCAATATTCTTTCACTGTCTTTCCTCAAGATTAAGTTGAACCTCCTGTTTCCTTATCACATATATGTAGACATTTTCATTATCTTGATATGCCACAGAACATCATACAGTTCTACTAAGATGAAATCGTGCTAATTAGACTAGAGGAGAAGAAACTGGCAACTATCCTAGAAGCCCTGGTAAGACATGTGTTCCAGAAGGTAGGAAATGCATCCTACAATAATTTGGGAGATTTCAGGGAAGTTTTTAGGGGTCCAGTGGTTTGGGCCATGATGGGACATTCCCTTTAAGGCAGATGCCAACTTGTTGCATCCCACATCTCCCACAACTGAGAAAGAGGTAATACAGACCTTTAGGGCACTGAAGCAAGATCTCTGTAGCAGAAACCTACTATCCATTGGAATAACGGCTCTCTGCATATTAATGGGCCTTAATAGATACTGAACACCAAGTCATGGGACACTAAAAATCTATGCAGTTGAACTACTCATGATAAACTGGGAGTTATTAGATCCATGAACTCAAAATCAGGGAAGCACAGCAGCTATCCGTTCTAGGATGAAGATGGAGTCGGAACTGGCAGAGGCAAGTCCTGAAGGTACATGTAAATTGCATGAACAAGTAAGTTACCTGTCACCTATTTCCATTGCAGTGATATTTCTGCCTCAACTCACACCCATGGCCTCATGGGATGATTTCCTGTGGGTTTCTTGCATACAACTGAGGGAAAAGTGTAACTGTCAGGCTTTGTTCATTTGAGTTGACTGTCTTATTACATCCCACTCAGAAGTGGCCCTGAAGGGCAAGGGAATGGAAATAATTCTTCTAGTAGGCAGATCTGCAATCGACACACTTTATTGTCTACTTAGTGTGGAGGGAAAAGGGATGTAGGGAAATACATTGACTCCAGGGGAGTGGAATGAATGGCTTAACAGGTTGGTTAAGGGCCTTGAACAAAGAAGGGGAAGAAGAAAGTCTGAAGCAGTGTGAAGTGGATGTACCTATGGGTTGAGGCTAAAAGCGTGTGGATCTTTGTATTTGTGCTTTTGTCTACAAGAAAGCATCCACTGCAGATAAGGTTCTCAACAATCAGTTGTAAGCATGAACTTTCTGTGATTGTCAGCCAGCCTATCCTCAGCCACAGTGGTGCTTGTGTTGTAGATACATAAACAGAGAGCTACGATTATAGGTTACACATAGGCTCAACCATAGGGATTTCATCTCACCAAGGCTGATACAGCTATCACCACTACTAAATGTTCAACTTTTCATTTTCTGGGTCCAAACCTGAAGCCCTTAAAATGTCACCATCCTCAGTGATACAAGAAAACCTCCTGGTCATAAGTTCATTCCAGTGGACTTTGGAGGGTGTAGAAATTCTTCCTAACTCAAACCAATACAGTCACCCAAGGACTTACAGAATATCTGAGCTATCAACATGATGTTTCTCACAATATTGTCTCAGACAAAAGAAGCTATTTTAATGCAAAGAAGTTTGAAAACAGAGTGACAAATATGAGGTTCACTGGCCTTACATCACCAAGAAACAGCCATAGGGGAATGGCATTTTGAAGGTTCAGTTGATTTGTCAGCTCAAGGACAACACCTTGTGGGCTGGGCAGCTGTCCTCCAGCGTGCAGTATATTCACTGAACCAATGGCTGATACACGGTACTGTGTTCCCAACAGCTAGAAGTCTAGGAACCAAAGGAAGTATGATTGGACCTTCAGACCATTAGTCTCAGTGGGCCTCTTGCAGAATTCATGTTTTCTCTCTCTGCAAAATTAGTCTCTGCCAAGTTAGAGATCCTGGTTCCCAACACTTCTGCCAGCAGAAACAGAAAAGTTTTCTGCTTAATTGGAAGCTATTATTGCTGTCTGGCCACCACCAGTGGACCAGCAGGAAAAGAAAGGAACTACTGTTTTCACTGAGTTAATAAATAATTGTCATACTAAGCTGGGGTTGATTACACAATTAAGGCAAAGAGGAGTAGATCCGCAAACCAGGGATTTACTGGGGTATCTCTTGGTTTTCAGTGCCCAGGGATAACTGTGAATGGACAATTGCAGCAACTACAGCCCTCCCACCCCCTCAACCCCACTCCACACCATATGGTAAGGTAAGTAAGGGCTTATACACCTTGGGGATAAAGTGCTGGGACACTCCACCAAGCAAGTAACCATGACTAGTCAAAGTCTCTAAGAAAAATCTGAGGTTGGCAGTAGAAGAGGGAGATGATAAGTATCCATTACTGTGCCAGAAACAGCTGTAACATCAAGAGATGTGATTTGTTTTGCTTATCCTCCTTAAGTCTTTTTAGGACATTGCAAGTGTTCCCTCTTTGAAGAACCAGATTTGTACCACCCCTCTCATGATAGAATTGAAGGCATCATATGCTTATACAAGAGAGGGTGTAAGCAGATCTGAGTAGTGCAAGAAACAAATTCTGCCACATTCAACCTATGCGCCTCTCCCAATATCATCAATTTTACTTAGCCCCTAAACCTTAGTCATTTGCCTTGCTTCTCAGATAGAGTGGTCCTACTCAAAATGCTCTTATAGCTTTCATGCCCTGGCCGGCCTCATCTTCAAGTACTACTGGTTGACTCAGTTTCTCCCTGAGGCAAGTTAGCTATAGTGGGAGCCCTTTAACATCACCAGTGCCTAATTCCAGCCTGACTGGACCCACTGGGATTCTCATTTCCCAGTGGTTACCCGGAAGGGCCTGGTAGAATTCCCAGAAGTGCAGAGAAATGAAATCTTTGTGGGCCGATCCTTAACTAACGAGGAACAGCATACAGGAAGGAGCTGTCAGTTTAAAATGCTTCCCCTTTCACTCTTTGGACAGATTCTCCCAACAAGGGGTGGCTCTATATGGCCTCTCCTTGTCACTAACATGAGTTTTCTTATAAAACTGTGGCCAGCTCTTCAATGCAACATGTATTGTTTTCTTATCCTCTTTCCTTGTGTCAAGTCCTTTGTTCCCCTAACTCTTGTCCTGGGATTCTACCTCCTGACAAAGCATTAGTGTATGAGGCTTCTCCAGGTGCCATTTTCCAGAAAACCAGAGGTAAGGCAACTTCTTACATAGGGAAGACATCAAGGTCACCACAGTGAAAATATTTGTAATAGGAGAAACAAACAAATAAAAAAACTCCTTCCACCCAAGTGATTTGGAATGTGTGAGGAGATTAATGGAGTGGAGGTCAGGTAATATTTTAGGAGAAGGAAAAAGACGTTAAGTAATCATTTTCCCTTTCTGCCCTTCTCTGAGAGGTGACATAATGGTAAGGCTTGGAAAGCTGCATTTGGGAGCTATTAGGACTTGCTGACTTCTTGGCTAGACAGCTGAAAACGAACAGAGAATAGGAAGCAGAGACTTGCAAAATATTCATTTTGTGATCTCATCTTTAAGGTAGAGATATAAAAAGGAACTTGAGGTTTTATATTTTCCAGTCTAAATGATAGAAATTTAAACAAATATTCAGGGCTGAAGGTTTGTATGTGCCTGTAGACTTCCCTGATTTTTCTTCCTAAACCAGCTATTCTCTAAGTCTTATCAACCTCAGCAAATGGTAACTCTATTTTTCCTGATGCTGAAGCTGAGACCTTGGTATTGTCCTTGACATTTATCTTTGTCTCAGAGCTTGCACTCAAGCTATCAATAAATCCTGTAAACTTCATCTTGATTTTATATTTAGAATCCAGCCAATTTAAAATGGAAGAGAGATATCACATGGTTCAAAACTTTATGATGGTTTCATATATCTCTCGGCATAAAATTCAAAATTCTTTTGTTTTGTTTTATTCATTAATGTATCCTCTATAAATAAAACAATTCCTGGTTCATATTATGAACTTAACGTATATTTTGTGAATTAATTGATACATGTTGAGCCTGTCTTTTAATCTCCAGAGGGAAAAAAGGAAAATTATGTGAAAGTTTAAATGTGAGTTCACGGATATTTGGACTAATGCTTCTGCTGCTGGAAGATTTAGGAATGTTCCAATTTTAGAAATATTAAATAGCTGACAATGACATGACCTTGGTGGAGAATAGTCTAAGATGAAAGAGATAACTTGGTTTCAAAACTAAAATCTAATTTTTAAGCTGGTGTTAACCGTGATCAGATTGACCCACTAGCTGAACATTTTCAACACATCTAATTACCAAAATCTTCTTAGTGACCAAATTGTCTCTCTGTTTAATGCCAGAAAATGATGAGATTTTGTGGCTAACATGATGATAAAAATCATCTATTTTAGCATCATTAAGAGAAATTGTGAAAGAACACCTCTGTCTCCAAGTGATTAGACAAATTCAGTTACCTAAAAGGAAGACATGAGCAAAAAAAGACAAAAAAGAAGAAAGTAATGGGACACCTATAAAAGTAGACTATGTTGACATTTAAATAAAAATAGTAAAAATTACCTAAAGTCTGTGGAATATGTTTCGTCTATATTTAAAAATCACCTTTGTTGTGATATGCAGCTCTTCCATCATTTAAGCTTTAAGAATGGTTATATAACATGCGTGATGTTGTATATTCTTAGATGTTTAAAAATTATGCCATCTTAAAATATTCCACTCATCAGTCCAAAAAAATGAGGTTTTAGGAATCTCTGAAGTTAGGATTCTGTGCCAGCTGGTTTGGCAGGATCACGAGTGGCAAACTCTGATCTGGGTGTTAGCAGACTGGGTCCTCACCCTGGTTCTGCAGTCACCCAGCTGTGGGACAGTGGCATATCATTTTTGTTGCAAAAACCTTAAATAAGGGATGTGGATTATGTGATCTGCAAGGTGTCTCCCAGCTCTGATACGCTTTGTTGGTAATAGGAAATTTCTAACGGCTTAAACTTCAACCCCACCCAGATAGTCCACTGCCATTTCAAACTGTCCTCTCTCCAAGCATGTATGATCCCCCATCTTAAAACTGCCTCTGACTTCTAAACTACTTCATTTTTGCTGTCACTTGCCAGAGTCAAAAACTTGCAGTCATATTTGACTCCTCTTTTACTATCACTCAACTTACTACAAAGTCTGACTGCTTCTTTCTTTGAAATATCTTTCAGATGAATCGTTTTATGTTTGTTTTTTTTTAAAATTCTTCTCCCCAAAGCCCCCAGTACATAGTTGTATATTCTAATTGTAGGTCTTTCTGGTTGTGCCATGATGCCTCATGACCTGATGAGAGGTGCCATGTCCGCGCCCAGAATCTGAACTGGCGAAACCCCGGGCTACGAAAGCGGAGAGTATGAGCCTAACCACTCGGACACAGGGCCAGCCCCTTTATGTTCTTACATCTATAATTTTACCTCTGCCTTCTTCACCTCCTGGCTGTATTACTCTGGCAGTTGCCTGGCTGGTTTCAAGTCTTTAATGCTCTATTTGCTCAGCTCATCCCACATGCCACATCCAAACTAATCTTCCCATGCCAATGCCTTCATTTCACCCACAGCTCTAGAATCTACCCTGCTTACTCTCTATTGCCTGCTTTTTCTCAGCACATATCTACTGTCCAGGTGGCTGTGTCTTCTCAGTGTATTTTTCTCTCGCTTGCCTTTCCACCTTCCCCATACCCCACCCTCACTAATGTAAGTTGTGTTTATTACATTACCGATGTTTTTTCTTTTTATTATTCTTAAAAACAGCTTTTGTTCTGATTATAACAGCTATCTATTAGTACAAGATTTGAAGACACATAAAGTATAAAATGTAAACAAGAAAATAAAGGTCAATCCTAGGCTAATGTTCAAAGATAACTATGATAGGCAAGATCTTTTTCTTTGTATGTTGGTATATGAGTATATATAATAACAGCAATAAAATAACCCTTATAATCATTCATTATGAACCAGAAATCATGCTTAGCAGTTTGCATGGATTATCTCACTTAATACAACTCTACAAAGTGGATACATTTATTATCCTTATTTCCAGATAAACTAAATACTGGGGTTAAGTGATGCCCAAATTTACACATTAAGCCTTGATCTACTGTTTCTGGAGTCTGAGTATTTAACCACTATGCAATTCTACCTACAAATTCTTATATAAGCTAAGCATATTTGTTTATCAAATTGTTCAATGCCTAACTTCATATTCCTAAACTGAGATACACAGTTACCGTTATGTTTCAGAGAAAGAAAAATATACCTTTCTCCTATGGAAACTTGAAAAAGGCTTGGTCATATGCTCAATCCATTTCTGTAATTCTATGGCTAAAAATGCGATCACAAACTTATGGGCTTCAAAAAGTGGACTGTTTTGCACTCATATTTAGAATCACTTTCCCAAACTGTGATCGACGCTTTGGGGGGATTTTTGCTGTAAATTTATACGTCAATTTTTTAGAAAAGAATTTGGCAACCTGAAGCAAACGACAAATCGTTATAAAATCAAGTCATGTGAAACCACGTACTATGTGAATTCTAAAGAGCTGAAGGATAGATCTGCTGTGATGAAACAGGAGTGAATAGTAAGTTATCATATGATGTTTCTATATACATCTTAATTAGTCATGCACTCCAGTAAGCCATAATAGCTGATAAAAAGAGAACTTTAATTTTAAATTTAGCATAACTCCTGCATAGAATAGTATCAGATATCGACTTTTTTTCAATGTATACGGTTTCCATAAGGTGTAGCTCTTTCAGAGTAGAGCCACATCATTTTGTTTACTATAGCTGCATGTATTAGTCAGGGTTACCCAGAGAAATTGAACAAATAGGATATGTGTGTGTATATATATATATATATATATATATATGTTTAGAGAGAGAGAGAGAGATTTAGTTTAAGGAATTGGCTCACATGATTGTGGGGACTGGTGAGTCAGAATTCTGCAGGGCAGGCCAGGAAGCTGGAGACCCAGCGTGGTAAGAGTTGATATCCCAGGTCAAGTTCAAAGTGACTTTGGAGGCAGGATTCTCTCTTCCCTAAAGGACCTCAGTCTATTTTCTCTAAAGCCTTCAGCTGATCAGATGAGGCCTACCCACGTTATGGAGAGTATTCTGCTTCATTCAAAGTTTACCGATGTAAATATTAATCACATCTAAAAAATACCTTCACAGCAACATCTAGACTAGTGTTTGACCAAAAACCAGGTACTGTGGGTATTGTGGTTTAACCAAGTTGATATATAAAATTAACCATCACATTAGATTATTGAAATTTATCAAATAAGTTTAAAAGATCTGTTTATTAATACACTTACCTGCAATAATTTATGACAAAAGGACAAGCATAAACAAATCAAGTTGTGTTTCGGCATACTGTGCACTGCCTCGAAATTTTCTAATTCAAACAGATAACCTGAAAATTTTTCATACCAAGCACAACCCTGAGGAGTCAAATAGGATTTGGGTCATCATAATGGCGAACAACCTTGCTATCCATGGAAGGGAGTTCCTAGATGAACCTGAGGAAAGCTAATGCTTTAATAATCTTAAATATAATTGAAAGTTGCTATTATTGTTTTTAGCAACGTCAGTTTTACTAACATAAGTTCGTGGCTATTCTCCAAGAGGAAATTTTTCTGCAAGTGGAAAATTCATGTTTATAGAGCAAACTTGCTATGCTAGCTCACTTGATTGATAAATGCCTTTTTCTTTTTTTTTAGGAAGAAGATTAGCCCTGAGCTAACTGCTGCCAATCCTCTTTTCGCTAAGAAAGACTGGCCCTGAGCTAACATCCATGCCCGTCTTCCTCTACTGTGTATGTGTGACGCCTACCATAGCATGGCTTACCAAGCAGTGACATGTTCCCATCCGGGATCCAAACTGGCAAATCCCAGGCCGCCAAAGCAGAACGTGCGCTCTTAAGTGCTGCGCCACCAGGCTGGCTTGTAAATACCATTTGTTAATGACCTCCCAGCCTGTGTGCAGAGAAGAGAAGGAAATATAAAATCAAGACTCGTTTTTCATGACAAACTAGCGTGCGTGGGAGTCACTGAGGCACTCAGTACAAGTGCTGTGAGCAGACACGATCCCAGAGATTTTGGTATCGGTCTAGGGTGTAACCCGGGAATTTCCATTCTGAAAAGAGGTTTCAAGATGATATTGAAGCATGTAGTATTCAGATCACACTTTGAATAATACTGATACAGGTAAAGAGATTATGCCCCATTCCTAATTCAATCCTAAGATTTTTAAAAATATGCTTTTTTTTTTTCTACCAGCTACGTCCAATTTTTCTAAAATAAATTGATATTATTTAGACAGAAGGACTGTGGTTGTTCCTTTACTGACATTTTCTAACAAAAGAAAATCACCCAAGACTGAAGCATGGTCAATAGATTGTCCTTGTTACAGGACTCTACTTCACACTTGGACCTGTTGAAACTGTCTGAGCGTGACTCTGAGGCACACATTTTTTTTTTTTTTAATATGGACATTGCTAAAATCAGTGCATATCTTACCTTAGATGATGTTTTACCATTACTGTTGCCAAATGGCATTACCTGTCATGGTCTATGCATTTGTGAACTTACATGTAACTCTTCAAGTTATTTCAATGGACTTTATTTCATTTTTGCTACTATATACGTTGAGTTTAGCTGCTTTTAAAATATCTTCCAAAATTTTTGTCATGTGATCTGGCATTGAAGCAAAATTTTACTATGTTCACAGAAATACACAAGGCACAACAATGTTGTATAAATTTAATATTAAGCAAAACAAATTCCTTGTCATTAGAGGAAGGACAACAATTTCACATTTTCTGGCAAAGCCACAATCAGGTGCTTTGTAGCAGTACTTTTCCAACTTTATCACGCATAAGAATCACTTGGGAACCTCATTAACATGCAGATTCTGACTCAGTAAATCTGGGTTGGGGCCTGAGATTACAAATTCTCGCAAGCTTCTGAATTTTGTCCATACTGCTAGTCCACAAACCACCGTTGAATGGTCAGGTTACTCAAAGAAGATAGATAAAAGTACGTGAAGCTGTGTTACATTTTGTTAAGAGGCATGTAAAAGAATTATCTGTCACATATCACTCCATGTTTTGGTAACCCCTTAGCCATTTATTGTACAAATGTGATAAATTTATGGTAAACACAACATACTTTTCTGTTCTAGATAAATATAAAAGTGATTCATATATTAAAAAGTCTCAAATATAATTTTCAAGTAAGCATAAAAATTCTGTTAAGAAATTGTTTAATTAGGAATAAATATGACCCAAAGAATTGGATCTCAAAGAGATATTTGTCCACTCTTGGTTATAGCAGCATTATTTATGGTAGCAAAAATGATGAAGCAACCCAAGTATGGATGAATAGATAGTAAAATGTGGTGTATACATACAATTGAATATTACTCAGCCTCCAAAAGGAAGGAAACCCTATCATAAGCTACAATGTAGATAAACCTTAGGACATCATGCTAAATGAAATAAGCCAGTCACAAAAAGACAAATATTGTATAATTCCACTTATGTGGGGTTTTAGAATCATCAAAATCATAGAAACAGAAAGTAGAATGGTGGTTGCCAGGGGCTGGGGGAAAGGGCGAGCAGGGGAGTTATTGTTCAATGGGTATAGAGTTTCAGTTTTACAGGAAGGAAAGATTCACAACAATGTGAATGTTCTTAACACTACTGAACTGTACACTTAAAAACAATTAAGGAGGTAGATTTTATGTTATGGGTATTTTACCCCAAAAACAAATTGAAAAAAAAAAGTATTAGAGATTTAATTATCTGATTTCTCATTTATGAGACGGCCTATGCCTGACTGACTGATAAGTTTCTGGAATGTGCATCTCAGGGATGCTTGAGAAATGTGAGGTCCGGTTACCATTTCTTATCTAGATCATGTTTTTCCCATATCCATATTGTAGCTGTTCTTAACCACTTTGCGGTCTGCTAAAATCCTGCCTAGAGTACCTATGATAGTCATTCTTTTAACTCTTGATATGACATATCTGTCAGCTATTTCATAGGGAAGTGGTCCTATCCTATGGGAACACGTAAGTTATCTCAATTTAGCCCTTGGTACTAAACAGTTTACCCAATTCCAGTTTGTGCCTCTGTGTGTGTGTGTGTGTGTGTGTGTGTGTAATAAGATAGCTTTGCTGCTAAAGGATTTTATAAATATGAGTCCTACTGCTCTGAGATTCACTGTAAAGTCATATTGTAGGTGGAGAAAATATTACTTTCAGAGATAACTGCACAATTTCTCTTAGTGCTAAAATAGTCTTTCTTTAGAGACTTATCTTATTAGGTGTGTTAATTTGTGGAAACGCAGTTCTTTTTTTCAAGAATTGGAAAGCTTTCGCAGACCCTGTCCCTACAGCACCATGTCCCTTCCACCAAAAACACGGGAAACCATCTTAAATGCAGCAAAGCCAAGCTCAGGATACACAGCAGCTGCAACGGAGCAGCTCAAACATCGAGCACCACTTTACATCTCCGACAGCTTTGTGATTCAACCCATCCCTGCTTTGGTTTGCTTTCTGCTTCTTCCTTCTGCTCCTAACTCCCCACAACTGTTGTTTAAGGATCATGTGTATCTCTTTGCTCCTGAATCTCCTTGAAAAGGGATCTAATTGATGTTTGTTTCTATTTATCAGAGAGTGCCCCTGTTGAGCAAAACAGTCCCTTCACGTGACATCCTAGCATGCTGGCTAGGCTATAAATCCTGCTTGTAACCAGTCCCCCATTGCTAGTCCAACTAATTGTGGCAAGGGTGGTGGCATCACTTGGGTCAAAGCACAATAATCTATGCATGAGAAATGCACACAAAAGGGGCTATGGATGTGATAGGTCCTCTGAAGCTCCTCAGAGGGTCGTTGTAAGAGGCAGACATCTGTCCTGGTCTATTGAATATTTATTGCTGAGACCCAACGTGGCCTGGGTTAACTGAATTTTAAGTGGATTGCAGTGAGCTACCAACACTGGAGACTCTCACTCTTTGTAACCAATTCACTCAAAACATTTGTCCCTTAGGACTGTATTCAACTAAATTGACACAAAAAATTTTCCTTCTGCCTCAAAAGAGTTTGCATGAAAAGTGTCTCCGTCCCTGCAAATGCGTTAAGATTTATTCTGTCAATAAGAATTTCCAAGGAATTCAAACTGGAATTCCATTCAATTATTCATAAATAATATGTTGGTGTTTGGTAGAATATTTGGGGTGATAAAGCACTGAGACAATCAAAACATCATCAAGGAAATGATCAGAATTTCAGAGATCGTGCTAACAGACTACACCACCAGAAAGTTTTAAATAGGCAAACAGCAAATAGTAAAATCCTTACGGCTCATGACTGAGCAAATACTTCCAGTAAACCAAAGTGTCAAATGTTGTTGACTTAAAATAGAGCAGGGACAATTTTGGCAGTCACTTGTAACAGTAAAGAGAGGGTGGGGAAAGAAGATAGGTAGGAAATTCTATTTAAAGAAACGCTCATGCCCTCTACCCAGGACAGGGAATTGCCTCCTAGAGCAGAATAAATGTAAAAGGCTGATGCCCGCACAGAGGTCTGGCAGGGCCAGCAGAGCCATTGTTACATCACTATCAGACCTCAGTCACTCAAAAAGAAAGTCCCTAGAGCAGGAGGGCAGGTCAAGATTGGTGTCACATCTGGGAGAATTCCTGCTCTTCAGTTCTGTAAGTTTACATTCACTGCAGGCAAAAAACCCACTTAATTGAAGGTACAAAGTCTCGAACAGAAAAGTCACTGTACAATAGCTGAAGAAAAGGCTTCAACTATTAGAACAATCAAAACTTTAGTGTACCTTCTCAATGCGTGTTCCTGAAATGAACATATATGTGGTCATAGTTGAAGAGGAAGCCAGCTAAAAAGATGTACAATTTTCTTACGTTCCCCACCTCCCCTCCCACGGATACAAAATCACCATTGTTTGCCTCTCACACCTACTCACTCCAAGTTATTTACACACCTGCCACCAGGCCTTGCTCTTGACAGAAGAAATAAACAGAATAAAAGTTTTAGGGAGACTGTGAATTTTATGATAACTTTTGAATTAGGTGGCAGACATCTTAAGATCCACGACAACTGGAAGCTAACAGGCTTATAGCAAATGATTTCAATAGCATTCTTTTTCAGGGTACTAAAAAGGCAATGTGGTAACCAGACATATACCCATAATATAATCAAATACACCATTGAACATATCATTCTCAGGTTAAAAGTGTGAACATTCAGAGTCACCTGAGAACTTCATTCCAACCCATATAATTATTCTAATGACCCCAGGGTTTGACCCAATACATGATTCATTTTTATACAAGTGAACAGTACAGATTTCCTTGTAGATGTAAAGAAACAGAAGGTTAGAAAATATAACTACAAGATTTCTCCTGGTATTTTACTTTTTTTTAAATTCCCACTTTGGAATGAGTGGGATAAATTTCTTTTCAATCTCCAAGTTGTTTATGGTTTTAATCTGGGGTGGCAGGCTGTTGTTTTAAGAACAGTAACCATTTAATTCAATCTGATTGTTTATATATAAATGTACTGCAAATTCAGATCTAATAGCTGGTTAGACTCTGTCAGCTCTATGTGGGAATATTCGCCATAATTCACCCCACTTCCACATTAGTCAACTAAGACATCTTCAGACCTGTCAGCATTATGTTCGGAATACTTAGGCAGCTCAATGACAAATATAGTCACATTATTTGTAGACAAATATCATCTTCATGGTTGACTCAATTGACCCCAAAATTGGCTGCACAGAATTTAAAAAGTGTCAAATAATCCAATTCTGGCTTTTCTAAAAGGGTGGGTATGGAAGGCTGCTTAACAGCCTGACTTTCTGAAAGAATTCTTCCAAGTCCCTTGATGGGACATGTTATTATCAAGTAAGTCAGTGTAGATGAATAAGATGTACCCCAATATTGTAAATTGTGTTTCATTCTTTTGCATTTTAGCATTTCTTAATTTATAGATTCAAGTCAACAGCCACTTTCACTACTATCTAAATATTTAAGGCATTTTCATGATGAAACGGCAGGTGTTGTACTCAGTAATGGAGGAGTTGAGGAAGACTGGCCAACATTCAGAAGTTTCTGAAAGAAAAGCTTTCCTCCTTTTTTTAAAACATCATTTCAGTGAGATTGTCCTGCAGTGATTAAGACCTACGGGAAACGTGTGTGCACACACATACACACACACACACACACACACAAACCAAGAAAAGTTTTCACCTAAGCTTGAGTCCTCTGTTTTTACTAAACAGCAAGATAGTATTTGACATATTTAACCTTGCTTTTGACTTCATACCTTAGAAAAAAATGGTGGTGTCCAAATGATATCATTGGAAAGAATTGACTCCAAATATTTGCCCACTTCTGTTTAATGAAATATAAATATTTCATTGGACACAAGTTCAGTGAAATATTTATATGACTGAACCCAGTGCAGTCAGATAAATGAATCCAGTTAAGGGTAACTGAACCCAGTTAAGGCCTCTATATAAACTTTTCTCTTTCTAGAGAGAGAGAGAGAAAGAAAGCTCTATAAAAATATATAGATATAGTATATAGAGAGTTATATATTTCCAACACATGAAGGTTTTCCTATAAGATATCAAAATGCTGGGGCTGGCCTGGGGGCGTAGTAGTTAAGTTTGCATGCTCCACTTTGGCGGCCCAGGGTTTATGGGTTCGGATCCTGTCTGTGCACCTACACACCGCTCATCAAGCCATGCTGTGGTAGCATCCCACATATAAAATAGTGGAAGATTGGCACAGATGTTAGCTCAGGGGCAATCAGGGCCCATCTTTCTCACCAAAGAAAAAAAAGTTATCAAAATCTTTTTTCCAGGTAGAACCCTTCAGTATCCATTGATTTGATAAGGACTATAAAGGGTAAGAAAGCAAAAATGGAATAATTCTGAATTTAGGAGACTGGGAGGCTGGAAGCAAGGTTATCTTGTCTTCAAAGAACCAAGAAATTCACAACCATGAAAAAAACATAGTTGTCGGAGGAGGTCGTCAAGAGGTCGTGACCACCAGTTGACCCTCAAGTTGGACTCAGGTGATCAGAGGCTGTTCACCCGCTTCCCAGTCCTTAAAATGGAAGTTCCACCCATCCTTCCCTTAGCCAGAACGGCTTCAAGAACGTAGCCTTGAGAGAGTAATGTGTTGTTGAGACCATCTGGACTGAATACATGACTGAACCCAGGCAAGTCCTCCATATAAACTGTTAAGACTCTGGGGGGTGAGTATGGAAAGCTACTTGTCTTGAGGCCACCCAAGACAAGCCTCCCGAGTAAGGTCCCTTGCTTATTAACACTGCCACCTACCAATCTGGAGTAATCTCCCTCTTTCTTTGATTTCTCCCTGCCCTCTATGTATGGGGCCAGTTTCCAAAACAACATTAGTGGATGCTTGTAATCAAATTGTCCAACTTAATTATAGTTATATACTAGGCAAATTTCTAAAATATCCTCTACAAGAACTACTGCATTAAAACTCAGTGCCTAGGCCCTGACAGGTGCATAAAAAAGCCTTTGTCCTTATTGACAGCTATTAAAAAAATAATAACTATTTCCATGAAAGAAAATGAGCTATCAGGCCAGGCCAAGTGATTGAAGTGCGGATTCTGTCACTTTGCACAAATATGGAAATGCTACTTAACTTTTCTGATCCCCACCTTTCTGTTTTGTAAAACAAGGTTAATAATAAATACCTTACCTCGTCGTTGTGAGGCACAAACAAGATGGCACATAGCTCAAAACATAGTGCCTAGCATCTTGCAAGTGTTCAATATTTTTTTTCTAACGGAAAGGAGTTGAATTGAATTGTGAAGAGTATGAGGATACAGATGTGGCTTTGGAAGGTCATTCCAAGATGAAAATTTTCTTGTTTTAAAAAATAAGGTTATCTTCTCTCCTGCTATTTCTATTATTACAGTTGAACAAGTAGATATGTTGTGGTCTCAAGAAAACCAGAAATATAACCAAGAGTAGCTCTATAGATCAATGGTTAATTCCTCACATTATAACTGGCTAACATCTTTTAAAGTCAGAAGGATACATTTTGAAGATGCCAAGCCAAGAAATTGAGGGAAGAAGCAGGAGAAAATGGGCACAGAAGACAACTTTGGCCCTTCAGTTGAGACTCACATAGCATATGACATGTTTATAGAAGTCCAACACTTATTACTCCAGACCTTTGAGCATATAGAATTAACGTCCTGTTTTTCTTAAACACAAGGTTATAGGTTTTGATTTTTACCTTGTCTAGAAAAACTAGTAATGACTGCTATACATTTTCTGTTGTTTCATAATATTTAATGTACTTAGATATAGATATGAATATGGATATAGACATAGACATCGATATATAATTTGACTTTCATTAGACCTCCTGAAGTAAGTATTGTTGCAAGTATTAGTATTATAGCATTATATATGTGAGAAAACTAAGACATTCATTGATTTATTCTGATTTATACTGAGGGTCTGATTGGTTCATATTTATCATTTAAATATCACAATTTCAGTTCATAACCCAAATACCCTTATAATTATTGACTCACTTAAAAAAAGCATGATTATTTTTTCTTTCTCCTGTTGCACAAGAGAGTAATATTTCGTATTATGAGACCATTAGTATCATTTAGAGAAAAATATATTAAAAATTAGATGCTCAGCATATACTAAATATGAATTTTCTCTTAGCCAGGCAGGACTAGTGTAAGTATTCCCTTAACGCAGTATAAAATATTTTTCACATATACTCTCGGTTGTAATACTGCCATAGGGACAGTGAGTAAGGAAAACACACACCTATCTATAAAGACACACACACATAAACAAGCACAGAAGAATGCTTTGTGAGTCCATGGAAGACAACCTCTGAGAAATTCCAGAAATACCTGTGGGTGTGCAGACTTTGAAGAGGGCTGTGGTTCTGCATTAAGAGGCTGGCACGAGAATATAAAGACAAAGGTTTGAATCCTAAGGAAATAAATGTGAATATGAAAATAAAAACCAAGTCGAAGCACAAAGGTGTTTATGATAGCATTATTTATAATTTTAAACCCCTTGAAAGCAACCCAAATGTCTAAAGATCGAGTAATAGTAACATAGGCTGTGGAATATTACATAGCTATCCAAATGATGTTTAAGAACAGTTTGTGATAACACAGAAACATAGTTTTGATTTAAAGTAAAATAAAACACAGGAAACAAAAGCAGAGATAGAAGATAATAGATATGTTTTTGAAAAAAGTCTGTACCTATCGGCAAAAAAATATTGTAGAGAAAAGAAGCAAAATGTTAGCATAAATTTGATGTGGGTGATGGAACAGAGTCATAATGTTTCTTCTTCCTTCATTCCTGTATTTCTCAAATTTTTTATAACGGGAAAAATAGAATTTATTCTCTTTTAAGCTACCATTCTACTTTTTACATATAAAAAGTATGCATTTTATATCAACTAGGAAAACAGAAATACACTAGATATTTCAAAGGCAGGAATTTACATAGGGAATTGGGTACAGGTTTTGGGAGTTGGAGGCTGGAATCGACTGCCTCTCCTGGGTGAAGTTCCATAACTGAATTGATCCTTACAGGAACAGAAGTCAATAAAAAGGAAGTTTCTTCTCCCACCCACCTTGCCCACTAATCCCTCCTTGTTGCCCCCATTGGCAGAATTTAGGAAGCCACCGGCAACTGAGAAATGTAGTTGACACAGTCCCAGCCAGAGCCTCATAAAGCAGAGTATAAAAGGGTGGATTTGGAACAAGAACACAATAGCTTAATAACGACCATAGCTTATTCTAAGTAAATAATAAGAATAATGCATAAAATGCATTGTTCAAGACTAAAAATCCTAGAGTAATAGTATTGAGACACAGAAACCTTTATTAACGACTTCTGTTAATTTGATTACCAAAGCCAAAACGCTTCTTAATGGGATGAATTGAGTACAAACAACTGATGTTAAACTTTTAACATGTATCATTTGTTTTTATTAAAGTGATTCAGCCATCACCATTCTACTCCAATAGATATTTTATTAAGGAAACTAATTTAAATGTACATGATAAATGAACTGTGTTGAAAATTCTATTTTTCTTCAATTCTAACCTCCTGATCTTAATTAACTTCTCTACGACTGTTTCCATAGAAACCAGCAATGCAATCAATAAGATACTAAGGTAGTAATGTACACGCAGAAGCATTCTACAAGTACAGTAACAACATTTATTTTAAATCATGGGACAAATTAGTATTTGCAATTAGATTAGAGGTAATATACTTCAAAATTCAAAATGGAAAATGTAGTCTAATGGTAAACAAAGATGATAAACTTCCCCTGAGCTCTTCTGTTTTCTCTATTCCAATGTAAAATAAGCATAATGCCCAGAAAATTGAAGATCATATTTTTGTGTGACAATTCTTTTGGTTTTTCTGATTTTTTTTTATCATGCCATATCCTACCCCCTCACCCTACACATATTTTCGCACAAACAAATGGAAAACAAAACATATAAAGCACTGTAAAAGCCAAGCTTCTTTGCATGAAGGACCTGTCCCATTCTGGCTCCTTTTTTCACTGTAGATTCACAGGCTGGTGCCTATCACAAAATTATGCATTTGAGGCCCAGACCACAGCAAACTTCTCCTAGAGTTGCCCTTAACTGATTAAACAAACAACAGTTTGGTTTAACTCTACCAGTTAGAGCACAAATCAAATGCCGCGTACAATAGTTAATAGAATCATGACTGTGTTCCAGTTTGAGCAGCCTGGTAGCGTTCCACTCCAGCCATTCTGGGCCTGGGTGTGCTGACATGAGTGTGCCTCCATCACACAGGAGTGTGTCTGAGGTTTGTTGCTATTAGCTTATTACCAGTAATATTTGACAAAACAAACAAAAGCAAATAATATTTATAAATGTTTTACTTAAAAAAATGAGAGTAGAGTGGGTTCAAGTGTATTTCTATACATTTTAACTCTTTATACCTTGTATTTTGATGTGGTTTTATGAATGCAGAGGCGTAGATTAAGAGTTTTTGGTTGAGAAATTTTGATTATGATAACTTTATTCTTCTAGTGCATTTTGGAGAGAAAAATTGTCAGAGCAAATATGATAATCCATGCTTACTTCTTCCCGCTCATCTTTCTTGTCTTGCTCCACTATGCCAAAAAAAGAGAAGCTTATACTTTAATTAGTCTTTACCAGTTCACCAATAAAATGCTAAAACACTTTGACATCAAATTTGTACCATCGGTTTCTCATTTTTCAAATGGGTATAATGATATTTAATTGATTTACTGCACAGGTGGTTATTTCAAGATATTTTCATATTGTGAATTTAGGTATATAAATAGATGGATAGATAATTATAAAATAAATAATTGTCAACCAATTGGGACTTCTGATATATTCTGCTGTATTTTAAGAATAGATTATGGTGTTTACGTTATTTTTTACAATATGACTTCTTTCCTGTCTCCAAATACTGGTCCAGTATGTTAAGGGAATTTAAGAGTTACACAGATCCAGCACATTATCTAAGCTAATATATTGTGTTGTTATTTTTTGTTCTTTTTGATAGATATAGAGGACAACTATATGCTGTCATTTCAATATCCATACTAATGAACTTCAAAATATGCAGATTTCACAATTAATCAACCCCAATTATCTTCAGTGCCATGCCATTTCTCTTTAGCTGTCTTAAGCTTACCACTTTGAACCTCTTCTTTATCAAAAACTGCATAATGAAGAATTTAGAGGTTGAAATTCCCTTCTCAGACCACAAATCTTTGTTGTACATTGCAATACTGTTCACCAGTTCTTTGTTTTCCTTCTCTGTAGGGGGTTAATTTAACCCTGTCCTGTTAAATTCAGGAGTGAACATGTGACAGGTATGAGCTGACGAAATCTAAGTGAAATGACGTATGCCACTTCTGGACAGAAGCTTTGAGAACAAGCAGGTATC
The DNA here is from genome assembly GCF_021613505.1 of Equus quagga. Classification (NCBI taxonomy): domain Eukaryota; kingdom Metazoa; phylum Chordata; class Mammalia; order Perissodactyla; family Equidae; genus Equus; species Equus quagga. The sequence goes on from NC_060271.1 coordinate 97,873,659, forward strand.
TTGTAAGTTCACTTTTCTCTTTACTGCAATCAAAATTAGAGTTGCAGGTTGTGGTTCTTTTGTCAGCTTAGGTCCCAGAGTACCAACAGTGACAATGGGATGGGTCATCCATCTAACATGTAATGAATATAAAGTGTGAACATGATATAAATCCTGTTGCTTTAAAATAAGTGGTGAGCAAACTAAGGCCCAATTTGCTTTTGTAAGTAAAGTTTTATTGGAACATAGCCATGCACATTTGTTTATGTGTTGACTAGGGTGCCATTCGTGCTACAATAGAAGAGTTGAGTAGTTGCAATAGACACTCTGGCCCATGAAGCCTAAAATATTTACCATCTGGTCCTTTACAGAAAAAGGTTCTGACCTTGCTTTAAGTCATTCAGATTCCAGAGATGTTTGTTGTTGCACCTTAACCGAGACCATCGTTTCATCTGGTATACTCCTATCTTTGTATTTGGTCGTAGCATAGGTAATGGACATAAATACCCATATTATTTGTTTTCAGGATTACATGATGGAGGAGATGACCTTGCAGTAGAGACTGACCTCACTCTAGAGGAGCAGCCAAATGAACAAGGCACTGAGTCCAAGGGGCAGAGGCAGCTCAGTCACAACTCGGATAAAATCAACATGAGTTTTGGTGAGACAGCCTGTCTTATTCACCTCAGGCTGCCATAACAAAATACCATAGACTGGGTGGCTGAAACCACAGACATTTATTTCTCACTGTTCTAGAGGCAGGAAATCCAAGATAGGGTGGCAGCATGGTTAAGTTCTGGTGGAAGCTCTCTTCCTGGCTTGCAGATGACTGGCTCTTCACTGTGTCCTCACAAGACTGAGAGAGAGAGAGAGAGGTGTCTAATGTCTTCCTCTTCTTATAAAGACACTAATCTAATCATAAAGGCCTCGCCATCATGACCTCTTCTAAACTTAATTACCTCCCAAAGGCCCTACCTCCCAATATTATTACATTGGGCTTTAGGGCTTCAAAATATGAATTTTGGGGGGACACAAACATTCAGTCCATAACACAGCCCAATGCTAGGCCATCCAGATGGTGGCCAAGATTAAAGAGACAGAATGATGGGCAGTTTACATGTGTGAGATCAATATAGGAGCCCTTTGCCAGGCCAATAACTGGGGCCAAGTTCTGGTCCTCAGGATGAAGACAGGCATATACAAGGCAAAATAGCAGGCTCCCACAATATGTGGGCAGCATTCTGAGCACGTTTCAGCATTTCAGAGGCAATCTGTTTGGAAAGAAGAGACAGGACCTAAAACAGATAACAAATTCTAAAGATTGAACAGATGGGTGTGGCAGTGGGAGATAAGTATTTGCAGACAAATGTGGAGAGGAAAAAAAAGAAAAGGAATGGAAGGCAAACAGAGCACTACAGCTATTTCTATGGATATTGGCTCCTGATTGGCAAAGAGAAAAAACACAAGGGGCCCAAGCTGTCTCTAGTGGGTCTGAGTGGGCAATTTAGTTCTCAGCCACTCTGGACGGGGAAGGAGAAAGGATACTGAGGCTGGTGGTCTGACTACTTTCATTCAGATTGGTGCATAAAAGTGGACGGGACTGAGAAGGGCAGAGCAACAGACTCAGCTATAATAATTTAGGGGAAAGTGAACTATCTTCCTAGGTCTTATACTCAACTGCATCTTTACTTTTATCATCGTCTTTAGTAATTTCATCTTTCCGTGTTCTCAAAGGCTGTCCATTCCCTTCCTGGTTTAGTTTATTCCTTAAGCTACCTAAATTCTATGGTGAGTCATTTTATGTACCATTTGTTAGGTCTGAGCTCAAACTCCATTTGGTTTTCTGCCGACAAATCCTTTTCCAACAATAAACTGGTTCAGATCCCTAAGTTCTCCTTTTCTGGTTTCTTAGCCTTGCTTGAGAAACTCACTAAACAGTGATGATCAGTTCCACTACAAATGTGTTCTCCCTAAACTTGGCAAGATCTAAAAAGCAACACAGCAATTCTTTTAGTCTTCTCTAATTGATTCCCAATTACAATTCCTGTATTATAATTCCAACAGCTGTGTCAAACTATCTTCAAGTCCCAATTACAACCCATTCATTCATTCAATAAATAATATTTTTAGCATTTACTATATGCCAGGCTCTCTGCTAGCTGTTAGGGAAACAGCAGTGGATGAGGCAGGCATGTCCCCTGGCTTCAGGGAGTTAGTAATGAGACAGACAAAAAGCCAAGCAACTAAGACATGCTGTGATTAGGGCAATAAGAGAGAGAGTACAGGCTTGTAGCAGACATTTATCACAATTCGTCCCATCTCATAAGTTTTGCTTTCTCAAGTTAAAAGTTAGAAAACTGCTTTCCTTGCCTTCCAGTAGTCCAGAGTTTGTGCCTATGACCAGGATCCACCAATCAGATGTACCAATATATCAGTTGGGAAGAGACTGATAGGAAGAAAAAGCCGAATGAATTTAATCTGGCAAGGCTGGGAGAGAGGTGACCAGAATTCAATTACTCGTCACAGAAGACTGCATGGCGGCAGCTCTGGGTGTCCAGGGCTGATGGTGTTTGCTGTGACCAGCAGTAACAGGGATAAAGTCTCTTCAAGAGAAATTCAGGCATTTCTTTTCCCGTTGGCATAGCATCCAAGCCTGATTCTCAAGCCTTCTGCTCTGATATATTGTCTGCTAATTAATAATCTTTAATAAAATCCTCTTCTGCTTAAACCATCTAAGGTGTTATTTTGCTTTACAGCTAAGAACTCCAGCAGATATAAGACTGTTTGGAAATATATAGGAGTGACACATAACTTTGATGAGAGTGGGCTGTGCAATATTGCCTGGAGAAATCAACATTCACGCTGAGACCCAAAGGATACACAAGATTGATTCAAATGAAGCAAAGTGGAAACAAGTTTCCAGGAAGAGGATATAGTTGAGAAGTGAGGGAACATAGCTTACTGATAGAATTCAGTATGAACAAGGAATACAATGAGGGTAATGACATAGGGCATGGAGGCGGTAATGAAAATGAAGCTACAGAAGGAAGCAAGGACCGGATCAGTCTGCCAGAGAAGCTAAGTAAGGAGTTTGAATTGTACTCTAAGAGCAATGAGGAGCCTATGAAATACTTCAGGTGGCAAAAATAATTAGATACACACTTTAGGAAGATCACTTTGTCTTCAGTAGGGAAATCATGTTGGAGTGGGACAAGAACTGAGACAGAGAGATTGCAGTGATTTGAGTCAGAATTGCTGGTGGCCTGAGCAGGATGCGAGAAGGAGGAAAAGGAAGAAATAGACTTATTTGAGAAGGTGCTTTGCAACTTAATTTATAGTGATAACTAAGGTCATCTAAAGTGGGCTTTCTTACCTTTCCTCCTTTCCACTTCAAGATTTGTTAATTTGTTTTCAAATATTTATTGTTTTTGTTTCATTTTGGTTTGTTTTTAATGCGCTAAAGACTATTCCAGGTGTCAAGAGAATAATCAGCGAATGAGTAAATGAGGCATCTGTTCTTATGGAGAATAGAGGAAGTAAAGGATAATCAAAGAAATACTGAGAAAGATGATTTCAGTGAGTAGTCTGTATCCTATTAATCAAAACAGGGAGATGTGCTTAAAAAGTGACCTGAGTAGAGGCTCCATCACATGGAAAGGTCAGAGAAAGCCTCTTTAAGAACGTCACGTTTGAGCTGAGATCTGAGAAAGTTCTGGCAATGAGCATTCCAGGTAGGGGGGAAAATGCAAGTGGGAGAATAAACTTGTATGTTTAAAGAACTGGAAGAAACTTGGCGCGGCTGGAGCAGGGGGAGAGTGGAGTAGAGAAGAAAGACAGTGGATGGAGAGACAAACACAGGACAATTTGTGGGAGGTCTTGAGAGGCCGTTAAGGAGTTTGGATTTTATTCTAAGTACAATATTGCTGTATTTTCATCCTTCCTCTCCTTAGTTTCTGCTTCAGAGCAAAAAACCTATTACCCAAACTCTACCAGAATTTTTTACAAATCATCGTATCATACCTCCAGGCTTTCCCTACTAAATGCCAAACATATTCAAGTCATCTATTCAGTGAATATTTACTGAAAGTCTACCTACTGTGTGTTAGACACTGTGTGCTCTTATTACACAAAAGCCATTCTTGCCTCTTACTAGGCAAGTCCCTTGATGTAAAATGCCATCTCATACCTTCTTTTCCTTTCCATACTACAGGTTCTAATAATCTTCACTAATCACCTTCCAACTACTCAATCCTGTGGTCTTTGCACCATTACCTCACCCTTTTGCACAACCTCCTCCATGAAAGTTTAATCAGTTAAAACCTGCTCCCCAAATCCCAGGGCCTCTCCTTTGTCTCATCCCACTGAGTCTTCTGCATCATTCACCTCTTAGATTATCTTGTGCTAAAATTCTGCTCTCTTAGCTTCTAAGTCTGTGAATACTCTCCATTTGTCTCCTCTCTGACTTTATGTTATCAGTCTCATTTGCTGCCTTCTTTTCTACATTATGCCCCAGAAATGTCCACATTTCAGAATTTTCGGTCCTTGAGATGTTTCTCTTATTAGTTCTGTACATTTTTTTTCTTGAAAATCTCAACCTGCTACATAGTCTTGGGCCACCACTGCAGAAAAGGATTCACTGTCTATTTTCTTTGGAATATCCCATCAGATTATTGAATTCAATCTTTTAAGTAAAACATATCTTTCTTACCCCAAAACCCTGTAATCCTCCTTTTTTTCCTGATCTCATTTTATTCTTACTGCAACTCCTTTTCTGTTTTTTTGTGAATACTTCAAAAAATTTTTTTATTGCGTTCATAATAGTTTACATCATTGTGAAATTTCACTTGTACATTATTTCTTGTCTGTCACACACAAGTGCTCCCCTTCACCCCCTGTGCCGACCTCCCACCCCCCTTTCCCTGGTGCAACTCCCTTTTTTCGAACTTCACTGTCCCTTGTTTAAACTACTGCCATTGTTCTCTATCTCATCTCCCTCTTCTCCAGTTTTTTTCTGAATTCTGTTGGAAAATTAAATTTTCTAAAAGAAGTGCTAGAGGCCATTGGGAGGTTTTGAGCAGAATGACATGATCTAACTTAGATTCTAAAGGGGTCCTTCTGGCTGCTGTGTATGCTAGATTGTGGGAGCACGAGAGTGGAAACAGTAAGACAAAGTAAGAGGTTATTATAGCATTCCAGGCAAGAGATAATGGGGGACTAACCAGCATGGTGGAATCAATGTCCTCCTTTACACAAAGCACCTATTATAATACTTAAAACACTCAACATTGCATTTTCAGTATTTGTCTGCAAAGATGTCACCCCATCCTTTGTAGGCACTATGCTTGTCTACTTTTGTATTTTCTAGAGTGCCTAGCCCTGGACTTTACCCAGAGATGGATAGGGTGAGCTGCATTTATCATCCTCTCTCTGTATATTATCCTCTTAGAGACCTTTATTTGGAGTCTACTCAGTTTTTTTTCTTTTATAGGATACATAACACTAGTTCCTTCAGACTTTTCCCCTGGATCTTACCTTTCTATCTTTTAGCTATCTTTATGTCCCTTCTCTGAAATGTAGTATAGTTGGCTTCCTTTTAAATTATTAAGTAAAAATCTCCAGTAATGATGTAAATAGTCTTAGACACACCCATATGAAATCCTTGTATAAACAAATTCTCTGGGTTTTCTTATTGTTTTTGGGAGGATTTTCCTGAAATGAATATTCTACTAAATATTAAATTCATAGACTCTAGGAGTTGAAGGCAAATGGTTTACAACTCCAATGTTAAAGAATTATCTAATGAAAAGAAGTGCTTAAAATCTAATGTAGACAAGTTTCTTTTCAAAATATAGAGGAGATGAGGAGATCTCTTTTTTCTGGTGTTGTGGGTTTAGAAGTAAAGAGAAGCAGCCTTGAGATTAGTGGGCCATGAAAACCCTAACTTCACACCAACTTGCTTTCTTTATTTCTCTATTTACCCAGCAAAAAATATACTAGAGTTAAGAATAAGCTTAAAAAATTCATCTTGAGGAAATCTAAGGCAGTATGGTTATGCATCATTTACCTTCTTCTCTACTTGAGACCCACCTTAGAAGTTTCTGGACCAGATGAGAGGGCTTTTGAGGATGTAGCAAATCTAGCCAAGGTAAGAAATACAAGAACTTCTGACAGGGAGCCAATGTTGCACCTGATAGCACATTATAAGCTGTGGGTCAGCTGAGATAATTCATAATAATTTCTCTAAGTTTCAGGTTCGTTTTTTTTAGAGAGGAGGAGACAATAATATACCTATAATATAGGATTGTGGGGAGGAATAAAAGAGAAAGATACAAAGTGCTTAGAGGAATATCTGGAAAATACAGGGTGCAACAAATATTAACCCTTGCCTGTGAACAGTTTTTAGTTTTTATTTTATAGGACTCATACTGCTTACAACATTGTGTAAATTTCAGGTGTACACCACTATATTCGGTTTCTGGATAGACTGCATCATGTTCACCACCAACAGTCCAGTTTTTCTCACTGTACTTAAGTTCTGCACAGGTTTTCTTAGCTGTCATGCTGATTATTCTTCATTACCCAGCTTAGACCCATTCTTAGCCGAGAAAGCTGACCCCAGAGACAGCATCATCTGGACTCCTTTGAGAACTGGCTTTCCAATGAGTTCAGCCAGTGGGAGATGCCAGCAGGAGCCGGGCACACAGGAGAATAGAGGAGGCAGGGTATTCCTCTCCTTTCCTGCTTTAATACGGAGCTTCTGGCAGTGACTGGGTCCCTCTTTATTTACTACTTTGCTCATAGTCCTTCCTCCATGTCTTTAGCTCTTACTGAGCTCTTACTATTTTCTCCCTATGTTGCCAATGACTGGGTCATGTAACACTCCTGGTTGGTCCCCTGAACCTGTCGACAGCTCTGAAAGTAGTGCCTTTGATAAGCTCTATTCCCTTGAACTATCAGAGTGAAATTTTGTTTCCTGCTGTGGACCTGGACACTTTTCAAATCCTTCCTTTCAGCAAAAGCTGATTCCCTTAAATCTAGGAAATATCTGAGACTCATGGGGCAGAATTTACATTAATTCAGCAAACATTTGCTACTGTCCAGGCAACAGGGAAGTTAACACACATTTCCTGCACTCAATGAGTCCCCCGTCTACTGAGGGTAGGAGTGCTGGGGGAGGGCAAAGGAAATATTTACAAAGGTAAATATTTAAGCTCCAAGAGCATAAGAATGTCTAAAAATTTAGGTATAAATACAGAAAATTGCAGGAAAATAAAGTCAAGAATAAACAATCTCATAAAGAGACTCTAGTGATTTTAAGGATGAATAGATAGCCATTAGATGGGGATGGTGAGATATATTTTTCCAGGCCACGAAAACAAACAGCTTGTACAAAGACTTAGAGTTATAAAATTGTCTGGAACATTTTAAGAATGTTTTGGAATAATGAATTATTTTGGAATAATCAGGGTTTGGAATAATTAAGATATAGGCAGAAAGCATGAGGGTGGGGCATGGTGATGGTAAGGATTATCGAAGCAGCAGCAGATGAGGATGGAGAGGCAGTCAGAGACTAGATCAGAGAGGTTTTATAAGATGATCTAGGAAGTTTGGACTTTATCCTAACAGGTATATTTCAAGCCACTGACTCCTTTTAATCAATTGAGTTATTCAATCCAATTTATAGTACTAGAAAAAGAACAGAGGAAGGGATATGGATGATGGAGAAAACAAGATGGGAGGTTGGAAAAAAGGAACAAGGTAGACTTGTGATAGTCCAAAAAGGAGAGAATGACACTTAGAGAGCACAATGATGATGGGGAGATAAAGGAATGGAGACTTATTCTAGAAAATTTTATAAATAGTATGGATAAGATTTAGTGACAATCATGTGTCAGAGTAGACAAAGACACCTAGGGTGGCACTGAATTTCTGACTTGTGGTGCACTTTGGCACCATTGACTATTTTCTTAGGTGGTGAGGAGAGCTAGTATAGTCCATTTGAATATGCCGAGATGGAAGATTTGTGGCAGAGACAGATCCAGGTTTTTCGGGAACTGAAGACAATAACGTTTGGAAACCTCTTTAAGTAAAAGAATGCAAAAGGTAAATGCTTATTCTACTAATGTGTTACCATCAGTCTTTGGAAAAGTAGCTGTACTACATGCGATGAGAAAATGAAAGTATAGCAGATGTGGTAGTTGAGGGTAAGGTTTGCATGAATAGATCTAAATATACCCAAATTGAGGTATATTCTAAAAAATTAAACAAAGAAATGCCATGGGATCTTCAAAATGTCAATATCATGAAATAAAAAGAAAGACTCAGAAACTGTTCCAGATTCAGGAAAGTAAACAGAGATGACATTGAAGGCAAAACATAATCCTGGATTTTCTTTTAGCATAAAGGATATTGTGATGTACAAAAGAGAATGGGAATGGTCTTTATATTAAGACAATAAACAGTGATGTTTGTAGGATTAAAAGAACACCACGTCTGAAATTTACCTTCAAATGTTTCAAGAGAGAGGGATGGAGAGAGAGAGAGAAAAGGATTAAGCAAATGCAATAAACTGTTAACATTTGGATATTCTGGGTGAAGGATACATGAGAACTCACTGTAGTATTTTTGCAAATTTTCTGTAAGTCTAGGATATTCCAAAATAAAAATGTTATTTTTAAAGAGTAAGATTTTAGAGGCAGACATCTTGATTTGAATCCTAGTTCTGCCACTTGGTAGCTTTATGCTTTGGTGCAAATTGTTTAACTTCTGTCTATCTTATTTGCTTTAGCTATAAATTAGAGATACTAGTATCTATTTCACAGGTTATTATGAGAATTAACTAAAATGAAAAGATGTAATATTTGCAAATTTATTAGCAAGGTTCCTAGACAAAGTTTTCAATAAATGACCACTATTAATAGTGATTTCCATTCCAGAAAGTTGCAAGGCAAGCATGTCTTCAGCATATAAGCAAATTTCAGGATATCGGTTAGAACAAGGAGATGAAGTGTTTGAGGTTATGGAAGATGAAACGGGTGGTGTGGGTGCAGTAGAGGCATTGAAAGGGGGCATTCAGCCAATCAAAGTTTAGTTTTGGGAGGGGGGTGACAGAAGTTTTAAAGGGAGAGAAACAATAGGTGATGGGTAGAAAGCTGAGTACAGCCAGATAATTCTAGGCATGGGAGGCATGGATGGAATTATCTTGTCTTCAGATGTCCAGGATTGTTATAAAGTTGTGTGGGGCCAAAATTGGCAGAAGGTCCCAGATGTTTTTCTGGGGTTTGGGAAGACCTAGTTTGTAAGATTAGGGTAATAAATACCCTCTCAAAAGAATCTCTATAAATTCTTCCCCACGTGTCCTACAGGTGTGTCTGTATTGAATCTCTGTTGCTCTGTTTCAGGAAGCCAGAGTGTCAGTGTGTTGAGCAAACTTTATATGGAGGGACAGAACATAGACAGAAGCATTGCTGTATTGTTTGTCCAAGAAAGCCAGTTTGATGGATGAAATTTGCCTTGCTGTATTGTTTTTAATGTCTATATTCTCTTTCTTTAAAAATCACCTATTAAATATTTTCTGCCTGTTCAGTCTGCTATAACAGAATGCTATAAACTAGGTAGCTTATAAACATCAGCAATGTATTTCTCACAATTCTGGAGGCTGGAAAATCCAAGATCGTGGAACGGGCAGATTCAGTGTCTGTGGAGAGCCAGCTTCTTAGACGGCCATCTTTTCACTGTATCTTCACTTGGTGGAAGGGACAAGGGAGCTTTCTTGGGTCTCTTTTATAAGGGCACTAAGCCTATTCGTAAGGTCTCTACCCTCATGATCTAATCACCTCCAAGGGCCTCATCTCTTAAGACCTTCACCTTGGGCGTTGTTTCAACATATGAATTTTGGAGGGACACAGACATTTAGAACATAGCAAATATTAAGATCATATTCTATTCTCTTTTATATTTCTAGAATCTTTCATAATCCCTTCTAGGCATTCAGTAAAGTTATGATGTTGATTATCAAGAAAAATTTGTTGAGTGAATAATTCAACAAGCAAGTGAGTGAATGAAGACATAGGAGTAGTTTTATTATAAAGAGATATTATTTTTAGTGTTGTCTGTTATTGCATTTTACCTGTAAGTCTTTATACTTATGAACTTAATTGTTTCAAGATTTTGCTTGCAATCCTTAAATGGAGAGCAGAAGTAACATGTTCATCTTGATTTTATAAGCATGCAATGTGGAGTAAGTCTTCAGAAAGCTGTGACCGTTTTCCTTTTTTTCATAAGAGCATGTATTCTATGTTAAGAACAAGGTAATAGCATTATTATTAGGTGTAGGACATAGAAAAAGATATTAATATCCATCTTCATAATCCTTATTCTTTTCCCTCCTCTGACTGACTTTAAAAATTAATTTGATTACAGAACTGCCCTATAGAGTTAATCAAGAATGATTCTATCTATTAAAAATAGCAAAAGTATAAATAAATGGAATTAAAATGGCTCCTACCCAGAAATTGTGCTTACAGATCTGCAGGATATAGACTCAGTTGTATTACACTACCTCGCTCTGTGAGGGCAGTTTCTTAGAATAATGATATGGAGTGTGTACCTAGTGTTCTAATTAAAACCCATGGTCATTCATCTATCTAATTGCAACAATGCCCTCCAGGATACTTCTGCTCCAAATGTACCATTCTTCTTTTGCCTGAGCAAGTGACTTTAAAACTCCCTGGCTTCTTGCCAAGACCTGAAGTGAAAAATTTACTGACTGTGGTATCACACTAGAAACAGCATTACAGAATGAAAAATTGAAGAGGACAGGCAAAGAAGTGAGATTTTCTATCAGGTTTCTGGAGGTATAGCTTATAAGGTTTTGGCATTAGCCGTCATAATATCTAATTTTCTCCACAAATTAATAGAAGTCATCTGTTAATAAGTAAAGACTTTGTAAAATACACTAAAACCCCTGAGCTCCCAAGCTAAGAGAAAGATGAAGCTTTAAAGAGGCAGACAGTTACTGAGTATGGTTTTGTTATAGATTTCAACCCTGAAGGCTGAGAAACTGCATCCAGAAGCAGTCAGGGCTAGTACCTAGGCAACCGAAAGATGAATGTACTCCACACCAGAAATATCCAATGCTAGAGCGAAATTCTCTGTGTAACATCCTATGGATAATAAGTACATAAATGCTATTTTCTGCTAGCATATATTGTGTTGTTAGTTTCATTTGAATCATCTGTGAGAGTGGATTGAAATAAACATAGGCAGAAAGTACTTGTTGACATGAATAGTAAGACACCATCATTATCAGAATCACGAAAGCTACCATTTATTTAGTTATTAACTATATAGCAGGCACTACCTAAGTGATTCACACATATTAGCTCATTTAATCCTCAGAACTACCATATAGCATAGGTGCTATTTTTATCCCGTTTTAAACTAAAAACCTGAGGTATAGAGAGGTAAAACAACTTGATCAATGTCGTGTATTCAGGGAGTGACAGAGCTGGACTTAAAAATATCTGTATGCTACTGGCAATTTCAATATTTGAATTTATACATTCGGCAATGAGCTCCTAGTCACATTTCCATTTTTATCTCACATATAAGACATTTGGACTAAATATGTAATACATTCTATTAGGCAATGATATTATTAATTTGTCTCAAATTAAGTGGTAGCTGTTGAAAATTGGAACAACCACCCCCATACCTACACAATTGTCACTGTGGGATGTTTGATGACTTACACAACACTTATTTGCTCAAAACTTTGCCTCACTTACACCAATCAATCCAAAGACCTCACACCACTTCTGATATACCTCTCCTGATATCCCCCTTATAGTGACCTCTGAGTTTAAGCTGTAAGCAACAAATACCATGCATTTTCTTCTTCTACTGAGAATCTATTTCAGAATTGTCTTTGTAGTATTTTTCTTTGCTGAAGGAAATCAACAAAACTCACTTTGGTTCTAAGTAACAGGTTGGTTTGTTTGTTTTTTGCTGAGGAAGATTAGCACTGAGCTAACATCTGTTGCGAATCCTCCTCTTTTATTGCTTAACGAAGATTAGCCCTGAGCTAACAACTGTACCACTCTTCCTCTATTTTATATATGGGGTGCTGCCACAGCATTGCTGACAAGTGGTGTAGGTCTGCGCCTGGGATCCAAACCCACAAACCCGGCTGCCGAACCAGAGCATGCAGAAATTAACCACTATGCCACCAGGGTGGCCCCAGAAACAGGTTTTCTTAATTTAAAGAGGGCGCTTTCCACTGTTTGGAGATTCAACAAGATTCAGCTGAGACCCCTCACCCTGGTCTACATAAGCACTTATCTATGAAGGCCTTTGGCACCTGTTGAGCTCAAGGTTCATGGAACTGAATGAAGAGTGAGTCATGTGTTCAGTGTGAGATCTGATTTTGTTGAAGAAAAAAAGTTTTTAGAATTCTGAGTTTATTTCATCCTGGGAAAATTAGATTTCACCCATTGCAGTCTTTATTATTCTAAACAGAATTGTCTTTGTGTAGGCAGGCTCTAAGTTGGCCACAATGATCCCCACCTCCTGGTATTTGTGGAGTCCTGTTCCATCGAATGTGGGCTGGGTATGGTGGCTTGATTCTAACAGAACATGGCAAAGGGATAGGATGTTACTTCCAAGAATAGGTTACGATAAAATTATGACATCTCAGGAGAGAGAGATCTCTCACTCAATTCCGAGTGAAGCCAGCTGCCACGTTTTGAACTGCCCTGTGGAGAAGCCCAGGTAGCAAGGATCTGATGTCTCCAGCTAAGAGCCAGTGAGGGCTTCAAGCCTGCTAACAGCACCTGAGTGAGCTTGGGAGTGGATCCTTTATCCTGTGAGCTTTGAGATGACTGCAGCCTCAGCAGACAGCTCTGTGGCAACTTTGTGAGAGAATCTGAATCAGACGCACTCAACTAAGCGATACCTGAATTTCTGACTCCAAAAACTGTGAGATAATGTTTGTTGATTTAAGCTGCTGATCTCGGGGAGGGGAAGAACTTGTTACATAATAATGAATTATATAGACTTCGTACCTGAAAGTGGAGTGCTGCCATATAAAAACCTAAAATGTGGGAGTGGTTTTGGAACCTGGCAGGCTTTGAGGAGAGTGTAAGCGAGAGCTAAAGTGCCCTGAACTCACTTTTCATAGAAATATGGACTTTGAAGATTCCACCAGTGAGGGCTCGAAAGGAAGTGAGGAACATGCTGTTGGCAACTACAGGAAGGGGGAGTCCTTGCTATATAGTAGTGGGAAGCTTGACAGCTCAACTGCCTGTAGGAACACGGAAGGTAGAAGATGTGCTTTATGAACTGGGTGATCTAACTAAGGAGACTTCCAAGCAAAGTGCTGAAGGTGCTACCTGGTTTCTTTTTGCTGCTTATAATAAGATGGGAGAGGAGACAGAGAACTGAGGGAAGGAATGCCAAACAAAAGGAGGCAGGCCTTGATGTATTTGAAAATTCTCAACTTTCTTCCAGACAGCAGGTGATACTAAAATCATGAAATGTATTCTGAGCAAAGAATGAATCGAGGATGCTGCCAGGAAAACATGATTTAGAGATAAAAACAACTGTCTGACTCTAAAATCTTTTGTTAAGGGCTCAGATTAAAGGAGATGCTCTGGAGTACTATTCAGTGATGTAAATGGCCCTTTTATATATATAGAGAGAGGGAGTATTTAATATAGAGAGATTAAGTGTGTGCCTCACAGGTTCTCTCAATAAAAAACAAAACCCCAAAGAACTCTTGAATAGATTTATGAATGTGACTTTTGTCTAATGCAGTGAACCCCAATGAGAAGCATAGGAGGCTCACAAAATTTTTGAATGAATTGTATCAACAGAAAAACTGCCAGCTTGGACTGAGAGGAACAGACACAGTACGAATAAAAAGAAGCAATTGGGTACCCCAAATTTTACTACACTATCCACAAGGTTGGAGACACAGATTCCAGAAACAAATATCAGGCCTATTCTTTTTAGTTCACTGATTTTCTTTATAGATTTCAGCTTCCTTAATAGGAGTTACTAACCCACAGACGGGTTAGTTCAGCTTCCTTAATAGGAGTTACTAACCCACACCCCAATAGAGTATTACTGTTTTGTGGACATCAAACTTTTACTTGTTTCCTTCACTGTAACTTAAATTACGTCTGAATTATAATTGTCAGAGACTTTAGGAATCCAAGATCCCCTGGGGCCTTTTCGGACAATGTCTCACTGAGGCACATGACCAGGAACTTACAAAATGAAGTCACTGTAGACTGTTCTGGAGAATTACTTAGAGGAAATAGTGATTCATTTTTTATCTATGTCATCTGGGTGATGGTTTCTACAATGGGGATTATTCCATTGGAAAAGGTAATCAGATACTTATCATTAATCTTACTTTGCATTTTAAATGATAATTTCACAGCTCTCAAAGCTCAAAAGCCAAGTCTAAACTATTTGGCCCAAGTGATAGCAGAAAATTTAGTAGCTTTAGACTTTCTATGAACTAGTCAGGGTGGTATCTGTGCCATTACCAACAATTTGTGCTGCATTTGGATAAATACTATTAGTCAAGTGGAACATTCCTCTAAACTGAAGGAGTTAGCCACTTGACTCTCCAGAGTAGATCCTAATAGATTCTGGACATACTTTCTTGTCCTGAGTTGAGCAATTTCTGCACATGGCTTTGAAGCGTTCTACAAAATGCAGTCATCACTGTTCTATTTTGTGTACATCTCCAGTCTTAAATGCTCCCATGCGGCCACTGTTATACCAGATGACTGGATGACTCATCTTCTAACAAAAGAAGCAAAAGATCGGACCCTGCTTTGACTCTAAGCTGTTTTTTTTATTAGATTGATGATATCAGAGATCATGACAGTGCTGTAGATTCAGAAAGAGACTGCTTTTGTTACCAACCCTTTGGCCTGGCCAAAAGCTAGTGTGACCATTATCAATTACGTAGTTAGAACCACAGAATATCATATGACTTGCATAACACTTCCATCTTTACTCAGAACCTCACCTATTTGCATAAGTCCTTGTCTTAAGAAATCAACCAATTCAAAGACTCACTCTCCTTCTTGTATGCCAACCTAAGGATTTCCATTCAATCCTTCAATAAAAATTGTGTATTCACTTCCTGTGATGAAATGCCAATTTACAACTGATTCCTTAAATTCTCTCTTGCTGAAGTAAGAGAATAAAACTCAATTTTCTGTTATCATATGTATTTATTTAAGGACTAGGCTTCTTACCTTGTGTCACTAGAAATATCTAAAGTTAATTTACTTTGTCATTGTCTAAATTATGCTTTTTAAAGTTTTTACACAACTTTGACTAGCTAGTATTGTAATTTTTCTTGGCATTTTGTTTATAAAGAACTTTTGAAGGAGTGGTGATATCAAGAATTGTGAATAAACATACTTTTACATTGAAAAATTTAAAAATAAAAACTTTATTTAAAAATGCAATCTTTAACCTGTTGTTAATTCTGCCACTAGTACTAAATAATTATTTGTAATAACTTTCCCTCTAATAAGCCTGAATATTTTAATGTCGTGTAGATAAGACATGTGTGTATAATAGATTCATCTGTGGTGTAGTTCAAGGATCCAATCCTTGATATTAAAAAATGCCACTATATCACAAAATCTTAAATATGATTTAACCAGTTCACAATTTGTTGGATGACTGGTGTGGGTGTGCACTGCTCTGCAGCCAGTGAGTGGTACAAGAGAAATATAGATAGCTTCTCCTTCAAAAAATTACCATTTTGTTAAGAATCCTAAACAAAGACGTGAGAAACAATGACCAGTTTTGGATTTTCACAGGATCAGAACATATTCAAGGTGGAAGAGCTATTTAAACATGTGAAGATGAATCACCAAAACTGACCCATAATGACACCAGCAGAGTTCATTATTTTTTGATAGTCCCCTTTTCATAAATTATTTAAGTTATATCTGATTTGGAGGCATAAGGAGTACACACAAATGGTGAAATTTTCAAGGTTTTTAGATTACCTATTAGAATGACTATGTTTCTTTTATGAAAGTTTAACTTGATTCCTTTTGAAGCATTGATCTTCCTTTTTATAAATTTTATTCTCCCTGGCCAGCCTCTTTCTTCTTTTAAGTGTCCTGGCATACCATCAGATCAGAAATACTTGCCAAATGGAATTTTTGAAGATTTGCTTCCCTGAGTCTCCATTTCAGATTCACTTTTCATCTCTAATTAATACTAATTTCCTGCCTACTTCATGCTGGGGTTGTTTCTTGACAATATGGTGGTGTTAAAAAAACATTAACATTCCAATATAGGTGTAGATGTAAGAGTTTAAGAATCCTTTCACATAAACACTTTGGCAAGGTAACAAAGAGTTGGAAAAAATAGTAACTGTGAGAAAAGTTAAATATATTGTCAAAGTAGGTCATTTTGTATTCTACTTAAAGTTCAAATAGGGCAGAGAACATTTTTGTGCTGAATTAATCCTGTTCTATCAAATGCATACCAAACCCCCAGGGAAACCTGATTATGTAGCTTGAAAGAATATGCTAAGAGGTCAATTGACTCCTTTCTTAGGTTATGATCATCATTAATGATAATGGACATTCTGTTCTGGGACGGAGGTAAGGGCATACTTTTTTATCATCCATTGATGTT
Source organism: Equus quagga (assembly GCF_021613505.1). Taxonomy (NCBI): domain Eukaryota; kingdom Metazoa; phylum Chordata; class Mammalia; order Perissodactyla; family Equidae; genus Equus; species Equus quagga. Next base: position 97,890,324 of record NC_060271.1, read on the forward strand.
ATTGAAAATGTTAGAGACATTTATAATGAGAGAATTTTGGAGCATCTCAGGGAAGGTGGCTAGAGAGGGTCAAGTCAGCATAACAGAAACAGCATCCCACCATTCAAAGGTGTTTGGCTGGAGTGTGAGTCAGTGGGAAGATGTATTTGACAGATAAGAGGTTTGCCACTTTCATATTACTCACTTGTGTGCTTTCAATATGCTCGCTTTCCATGGAAATGAGTTTTCTTTCTGTGTTCTTTCATCTGTCCTAGCTAGAAAGGTGAAGTAAATAAAAGTTTTGCAAAACCTTCAATTGCAGGGAAAATTAGGAGCCAAGCTGCAGAACACAAATCCTTTGTCTTGCATACGGACAGTGTGTGTCCAGTTCTGCCTGAGAAGATGCTTGTGGAGCCAGAAGACCCAGAATGAAGTGTGGTCAGACAATAACTGGAACAATATTTGTGGAATCACTGAGTTGAGGAGAAAAAAAATGAAGGCTATAGCTGGACAGAGCACTGAAATCAGAGATCTAGGGAAACCGGTCCACATTTCAAATTGAAGGGGTGAAGCAAAGGCATAAATGGAGAGAGACCGTCAGGATCAATAGCATAAGAGATTGAGAAATTGGGAAAAGGAGCAAGAGATGTAGCAAAAGACCAGGCAGTTTGCTCTCCAAGCATCCAGTAGGTCATTTCTATGGAGGTTATAGGATATAAAATTTGGCTGCTGTGTGAGTGAAAGATCCTCCAAATGACAGTGGCTGCAACAGGTTAGGAGCGTATCTCTGTTTCATATAAAAGTCTGAGTTGGCACTCCAAGGCTTATATGGTTTAGTACGGGGTGGGGGCATAGGATTCTTCTATCTTGTGTTCTCCTTGGTGAAATGATCATGTCATCTGTGTTCTCGGCAGAGGAAGACATGACAGAAAAGAGCACACGTAAGGTTTCTTAACGAAGAGTATGAAAATGACTCAACATTTATGCTTACCTTGTACTGGCCAGAACATAGTCATATGCGACCATGGTTAGCAAAAATTGGCTCTGAGAAATGTATTCTTATTCTGGGAAGCTATGTGCCAAACTAAACAGGGGGGAGGGGGAGTTCTTTCACTGAAGAATAAAAGGAGAATAGATATTATGAAAAAATTAATCCTGATACAGGATTAAACTGGACCAAAAGCATTATAATTACATCACATGGCAAGTGGAGCACTGAAAAGAAGCAAAATGATTCACAGTCTACATAGGTAACAGTAAGTGGAATGCTTCAATTATTAGAGATTCTCTCTATCTTTGAGAAGGAGTTGGAACTTAGAGTACAAATGAGGATGAGAGAATTCAAGTCAAAATCGAAACTGTTGATATCATAGTAAAATTCTCTCTGTCCTTTTAGCAAATGAACCTCCAATGTTCAAGCATCTAGGAGCTTTTTAACTGCTGTGAAACATTCTAGGACTTTGAAACAGAGGTCTAGTCCTCATAATTTATTCTGCATGGAATACAAAGCATACTTGGAGAAAACTTGAACCCATCTCTCCTTATGGTATTCATGCATGTGCAAATCCACTTGAAAAACCTGGTTTCCCTGAGGAGATTGAACTGGAGTAAGAGAAATGAGGCCTCTAAGAGAAAATCACCATGAGTTAAAGAATTTGGCACAATGGACTAGACTGAGCAGCAGAGCCTAGATGTAAAAGAAAGCAATGTTTCCAAACACAGTGTGAGACACATCAGACCAGCTCCTTCCTTCCCACCTGTAGTGTGCCAGTTCTTGCTTGCTTTGGTCTAAGGGGAAGATCTCTGCACTAAGGGATGACCATCTCACTTTTGTGAGCTCCTCTAACAGAACTGACCATATGAAGTGAAAATTGCCTGCTCTCTGCAAAGGGAGAAGAGAACTGAAAGTTAACAGTGTGGAGAAGGTCCAAAGCCCTGCCAGTGAAATGAGCAAAACTTCTTTAGAAGCAAAATCCCAAGTGTTGAGAGCAGTGGAAATCAGAGTGGAAGAGTATGGAGCTGCATATAACAGGTTTGAGAATCACAACCATTCCTGGAAACCCTAGATTCTGAGAGAGAAAATTTGATAATAGCATGCCTGGAAAATTCTCAACTTCTGGATAATTGTCTTGGATGCAAAGTTTTGGAATTTGAATAGTATTCTAAATGACAAATCTATGTTCATTGGTGGGACACAACAAAAGTAATACAGATGAAAACAAGAATGAGTAAAAGGCTGATCTGTCAGAATTCAGGTGAGTGCAGAGTCAAGACCTAGGTGGGAAGCAAGAGCATATGAGAATTATAGACTAAACTATTTTGATGCCTTGCCTAGAAGTTTAAATTGAGCATTAGAACTCTCTTCCCTGCCAATGCCATCCTGGTGTTCTGTTTAGTATGCCACGGTATTCATTAAGTGAGAGAGGAAATGGAAGGGCTAAGAAATGCCCAAAATACAGCTCAGCCCTAAATTCCTATAGAACAAAAACCATGTGTACGTGGTTTACTGGGACCACAGAGTGAAAGTTCCTTAGTCAGATACACACTGGGCATTAGGCATATTTGAATGTGGAGGGTCAATGGGTTGGTCACATGGAAATCTCATGGGAAAGGCAAATGACTGAATCTTGAAAATATGCCATGGATTTTAGGATTAAGTTTTCTATGTTGATAAGGAAAAAGATTGACAATAAATGTGATTGATAAAAAATAACCCTCTCACCCGACTACAGAAAAATTAAGTTTAGGTATACAAGCTTGTTTTAAGAGCAAAGGCCATAGTTAGAGGTTAAAGGAGGCCCATTGAATGTGTAGGAGCTTAATAACAATGAGATCGTCTTTCAGTCCACTGAAAATTCTCTCAGGTTAAGTTTTTCTAGAAGAATTTCAATTTTACCCTTTCTTTTGAATATGAGTTTTGCTTTCTAAATTGACTGATATTCCTTGTTTTTGAAAAAATTTTCTTTAGATATATATTCCAGCTCATTAATTCTATCTTTAACTATGTCTTATCTGCTTAACACATCCATTGTTTTCTATTTTTATTTCAACAATTATATTTCTTATTTTTAAGTTTCCAATGTACTGGTTCCTTCTCAGTCCTGTTTCACTGGATGCTGACTATTTTGTTTCCTTGTGTCTCACAGGATTCATACATATCTGGTCGGTGCTCTGTATTGACATTTCCAATGTGCAGTTCTTGGAGGTCTAAATATAATGTTTTTTTTCCCCACTGATTTTTATTCATAATGGCTTTTCCCTCATGTGCTTGGTAGTCTGTAACTGTGAGCTCATTGTCTTATTTTAATTATTGTGGTCTGTTGGGCCCATATTAGAAAATATTTCTCTCTACAACGTCTTCTCAAAATATAATGTGGATGTGAATCCCTCAAGGAATTTATTAAAATACAGATTATAATTCAATAGATCTGGGTTGGGATCTGAGAGTCTGGGTTTCTAATCTGCTCCCAGATGATGCTAATGCTGCTGGTTCTCAAACCACATTTTGAGGAGCATGGGCTTAGAATTGCTTCCATTTCTGTGTCTGCTAGTGATCAGAAGCTTCTACCTAGAAACTGGGGTCACATCAACTCCCATCCACCTTGACCTGAAACAGTACTAGAAGCTGTGCTACCCCACAATTAGCCCAAAGATCAGTATCCTGATAGTGTCAACGTTGTTAGTGTTTGTTTTTGGTGGAGTCCTGGATCTTTCATCTGTAAATCTGTCCCTGGCTCCATGCCACTCTCTTACACTGCTGAAGATTTTTGTTTTGGAGGGAACATTGAGAGTTATTCCTGTTAGATCAATGATACCATAAAATACGTATCCTATACGACACATAGAGTCCTGTTGCTGAAAGGTCCCTAGAGCACACAGACAGTGGTAAGGCCAGAAACAAAAGTCTGATTTACCTTTTTAAGACATTATAAAAAAAAGTTTGTGATGGAACCCTATCTATTTACTTCTTGTCATGACAATCAGTGGAGATAATAGAGTTGGAAGAGCATTGATAATGATAATTATAGAAATATATAAATGTAAGGTGTAATATTTTTCGCGATCATCTGTCATTCTCTGAAATGGGCAAGTCATGCAGTGCTGTTGTAAGATAAAATGGTGCTTGATCCTCTTGTCTCCTATTTGTGGTCTTTGAACTGAGACATTTCCTTTGGGTCTTTGCTTCTTCTTTCAACTTTGCTCATATCTAAGCTCTCATTATAGCAACAAACTCATTTTACCATAAATTTTTTTCAAACAGTTTTTCTCCATAGAACTCACACTATTAGTAGGAAGCAAATTATTCACACAGGCAGGATTGTGTTTCTTAATGAAATGTGATCATAGCACTGAGTTGGGATAATTTATATTTAGCAGTACCTCTGGTTCAAAAATTCCTACATGTGCCTGCTTTAAACAATTGGTTAACTGGTAACACTTTTCACTGGCCTGGGGCAAGCAATATCATACCCACTTATAGAACAGGTAAGTTAAGGTGTGTGCAATTCAAATTGGTAGTTCTCCAAAGCTTCAAAGCAGTATTCCATATATAAGAGCTTGTTTTTAGCAGCTAACAAGCAGACCTCATAATGCATGCCAGGTGTGCTACTCTCTGCTCTCCATTCCACTCAGTCATTAAAACATTGCTGAGAGTACATTTCTCTCCAGTAGGATTTTCCTAGGGCTCTATCCAGGTGCATGAAATAGTTAGGAGGACCACACATATATTTGCATTAAAATTAGATTCTGATTTGCATATCATTTACATACACCTACACAGACTATGCCATCTATTCTTAGGTAGCTTTTAGCAAAACACTATTTATTGCTACCATTAAGGTTGACACCTCTTGATTTTTCTCCTTTACTTTCATCCTCACCCAATCTTTGACCCCAGAGTTTGACATCAAAGAAATCTACAAAGATGATGATGATAGAGAATGCAAAATCTTCCTGCTGGATTTTGTGTGAAGAACAAACAAGACATATTTCAAGGAAACTTTCAACTATAGATCCAAATTATACATTGCTTTTATTCTTTTTTTAGAGAGGTAGAGTTGAGATTTCCTTTGATGGAGAAAAAAATGTGCCAGAATGTTAGTATTTTAAGTATACAAATTTAAAACACTTCATGAAGTGATTAATTTATTTAAAAAATATTTATTGAACACTATAATGTTCAAGGGCTTTACTAGCTATTAGGCATTCTGCAGTGAACAAAACAAATTTTAAAAAAGTCCTATTCTATAGAGTTGACATTCTCGTTGCTGAGAATTGGTTTGGGAAAGGGCAGATAAACCAATAAATGAGTAATATATATAGTGTTTAAGATAGTGATCAATTCTAGAGATAAAAATGATGTAGGGAAGGGGGACAAGGAATGTAGGGTGTTGGGACAGGGAGGCCACAGTTTCAAACAGGGTGGTCAGAGAAGATATCTTTGAGTTTTCATTTCAGTAAAGACTTAAAGGAGATCAGAAAGAAAGCCATGTCGACATCCAAGGAACATTAGCGTCCTTGGAAATTACCCGAAAAACTTATCAAAATGCAAATTCTTGGGCTTATCTCTCAAAGATCTGATTGAGGAGGTCTCAGGTGGACTCCAGTTATCCAAGTTTTAGTAAGTATCCCAAGAGATTCCTAAGCAAAAGTTCCTGATGCAACAAAATTTAGAAGAAGGTAAAGATATTTCCCATATACCCCCTGCCTCCAAACATGTATAGCCTCTCCCATTGTCAACATCCCATACCTCACATAATTACCGTTTCATTTTTGTGGTGAGAACATTTAAGATCTACTCTCTTAGCAAGTTTCAAGTATATAATACAGTATTAGTAACTATAGTTACCATGCTGACCATTAGATCCCCAGAAGTTATTCATCTTGTAACTGGAAGTTTGTACCGTTTGACCAACATCTCCCCATCCCCCGCCCACCCCCAGTAACCACCTGTTGTCTTGGGCCCAGCTTATCAATCAGGATGCTGTCAGCTAGAAAGGCATGAGGCACTCACTTGGGCCCATATTACTTGTGGAAACCCCACTGACGTTTCCTTGACTAGAGCCAATGTTGTGGCTGGACTGGATCTTGCGGTTGTTACTATGATTGCAGGATTCACCTCAGCAACAACCATCAGGGAACCTTGAAGAACAAGATTTATTACTCACAAGTCCTGAAGGGGACATGGCACACCCAAGGGCCACACAGCAAGTGTGCAGATACAAAGAGAAGGAAGAAGCTCAAACCTGGGGCTCTGCTTTTATTAGGGTCTAGGCTGGGGTGTCTAGGGTTTCATGGGTTCACTCTCTATTAGAGAATTTAAAACATAAGAGCAGGAATTAGGGCACAGGAAGGGAATGGTGGGGTCGCTCAAGTGGTCAGTTATCTAGGTGACCCAGGGCTTTCTAAAAGGAGAAATTCATGGGTAGGGGGAGCCTGGTTTCTCAAAATGGCTCTCCTTGGTTTTGGATTGCACCAGAGTTTCACAATCTCCTACTTGGATCCCAAAGCTCCCTCAAAAGTGTGTTTGTCCATAGATGGATGACAAATTATTGTTGAGGGGGTGCTATGAATGAGGGATGTCTTATTTGGCCATCTTTCTGACCGGGGCAAATTTATAATGACATATATCCACCATTATAGTGTTATGGAGAGTATTTTTACTGCCCTAAAAATCCTCTGAGCTCTGCCTGTTCTTCCCTCCCTACACCTAACCACTGGCAACTACACATCTTTTTATTGTCTCCATAGTTTTACCTTTTCTACAATCTCAGATAGGTAGAATCGTATAGGATGTAATATTTTCAGATTGGCTTCTTTCACTTAGTAATGTGCATTTAAGCTTCCTCCTTGTCTTTTCATGGCTTGATAATTCATTTCTTTTTAGTACTGAATAATATTTCACTGTTTGGATGTACCAGAGTTTATTTATTCACTTACTGAGGGACATCTTGGTTGCTTTCAAGTTTGGGCAATTAGGAATAAAGCTGCTATAAACAGCCATGTGCAGATTTTTGTGTGGACATAAGCTTTCAACTCCTTTAGGTAAATATCAAGGAGCATGATTGCTGGATCTTATAAGTATGTTTACTTTTGTAAAAAACTGCCAAACTGCCTTCCAAAGCAGCTGTACCATTTTGTGTTCCCACCAGCAATAAATGAGAGTTCCTGTTGCTCACCAGCATTTGGTTAGTGTTAGTGTTCTGAATTTTGACTATTGTAATACATGTGTAGTGGTATCTCATTGTTTTAACTTGCATTTCCCTGATGACATATGATGTGGAATGTCTTTTCATATGCTTGTTTGCTATCTGTGTATCTTCTTTGGTGAAGTGGCTGTTAAAGCCTTTGACCTATTTTTTAATTGGATTGTTTGTTTTCCTATTGTTGAGTTTAAAGAGTTCTTCTAAAATTTTGTTTAGCAGTCCTTTATCAGATGCATTTTTGGCAAATACTTTCTTCCAGTCTGTGGCTTATCTTCTAATACTCTCGACATTGTCTTTCATGGAGCAGCAGTTTTTATTTTTAATGAAGTCCAGCTCATCAATTTTTTCTTTCATGAATTGTGACTTTGGTGTTGTATCCAAAAAGTAATTGTCATACCCAAAGTCATCTAGATTTTCTCCTTTGTTATCTTCTGGGAGTTTTCTAGTTGCACTTTTTATTTAGGTCTGTGATTCATTTTGAGCTGATTATAGTGAAGCGTGTAAAGTCTGTGTCTAGACTAATTTCTTTTTTTGCATGTGGATGTCCAGTTCTTCATCGCCGTTTGTTGAAAAGACTATCTTTGTCCCATTGTATTGCCTTTTCTTCTTTGTCAAAGATTAGTTGACTATATTTACGTAAATCTATTTCTGGGCTCTCTATTCTGCTCCATTGATCTATTTGTCTATTTCTTCATCAATACCACACTGTTTTGATTACTGTAGCTGACTTTTGAAGTCAGGCAGCATCAGTTTTCCAACTTTGTTCTTCATAGTCAATATTGAGTTGGTTATCCTGCATCTTTTGCCTCTCCATATAAACTTTAGAATCAGTTTGTCAATATCCACAGAATAATTTGCTGGGATTTTGATTGAGAATGCATTGAATCTGTAACCAATTTGAAAATGACTGACATTTTGACAACATTGAGTCTTTCTATTGATGAACATGGAATATCTCTCCATTTATTTAGTTCTTCTTTGATACGTTTCACATAGATCTTACATATATTTCACTAAATTTATACCTAAGTATTTCACTTTTGGGGTACTAATGTAAATGGTAATGTGTTTTTAATTTCAAATTCCATTTGCTAGTTGCTGGTATATAGAAAAATAATTGACTTTTGTATGCTAACAGTGTATAATCCAACCTTGCTTTAATTGTTTATTAGTTGCAGGAGATGTTTTGTTGAAAGATGTTTCAGATCTTCTACGTAGATGATCATTTCATCTGTAAACACTGACAGTATTATTTTTCCTTCTCAGCATGTATATCTTTTATTTCTTTTTCTTGTCTATTGCATTAGCTAGCACATTCAGAACAATGTTGAAAAGCAGTAATGAGCAACATCCTTACCTTTTGCCTGATCACAGTGGATAAGCTTCCTATTTCTCACCATTAAGTATGATATTAGCTGTAGGTTTTTTCATAGATGTCCTTTATCAAGTTAGGAAGTCCTCCTCTCTTCCTAGTTTGCTGAGAGTTTGTATCATGATTGGGTGTTGGATTTTGTCTAACGCTTTTTCTGCATCTATTGATGATAATATATGATTTTTCTTCCTTAGCCTGTTGATGTGATGGGTTACATTAACTGATTTTTGAATGTTGAGCCAGCCTTGCATGCCTGGGCTAAATCTCACTGGGTCATGGTGTGTAATTCTTTTTACGCATTGTTGAATTGGATTTGCTATCATTTTGTTGAGGATTTTTGCATCTATATTTATGAGAGATATTGGTTTCTTGTTTTCTTTTCTTGTAATGCGTTTAACTGATTTTGGAATTAGGGTAATGCAGGCCTCATACAATGAATTAGGAGGGATTATATCTGTTTCTATTTTCTGAAAGAGATTGTGGAGAATTGGTATGATGTGTTCCTTCAGTGTTGCATAGAATTCACCAGTGAACTCATGTGGGCCTGCTGATTTCTTTTTTTTGAAGGTTATTAATTATTGATTTCATTTATTTAATAGATACAGGCCTTTCAGATTTTCTATTTCTTTTTGTGTGAGTTTTAACAGATTTAGTCTTTCAAGGAATTGATCCATTTCATCTAGGTTACCAAATTTGTGAGCATAGAGTATTCGTACTATTCCTTTATTAACCTTTTAATGTTGATGGTATCTATACTGATGTCCCCTTTTTGATTTTTGGTAATAGTAATTTATTTCCTATTTTTTTCAGAATTAACTTGGCTGGAGGATTCTCAATTTTATTCTTTTCAGAAAAACAGCTTTTGGTTTTATTGATATTCTCTATTTGTTTTAAAATTCATTGATTTCTGCTTTAGTTTTCATTGTTTCTTTGCTTACTTTGGATTTTATTTGCTCTTCCTTTTCTATCTTTCTAAGGTAGAAGCTTAAATGATTTTTAGATCTTCTTTACAATAATATGCATTCAATAGTATAAATTTAATTCAGATTTAATTCTTATCATTGCTATTCTATACGTAAGGTGCTTTTTTCCTAAGACTTCTTTTGAGATTTTTTCTTTATTTTGATTTTCTGAAGTTTGAATATAATATGCTTAGAATTAATTGTACTTGGTGTTCTCTAAGATTCCTGAATCTGTGGTTTTGTGTCTGACATTAACTTGGGGGGAAATTCTCAATCATTATTGCTTTTCAAATATTGCTACTTTCCCTTTTTCTCTTTCTTCTCCTTCTGATATACCCATTATGAATATGTCATGCCTTTTATAGTTGATCCCCGGTTCTCGGAAATTCTGTACTTTTTCTCTTTTTTAGTCTTTTTACTCTTTCCTTTTCTAATTTTGAAAGTTTCTATTTTCATATTTTTAAACTCAGAGATTCTTTCCTCAGCTATGTCCAGACTACTAATGAGCCCATCAAAGGCATTGTTCATATCTCTTACAGTGTTTTTGATCTATATCATTTCTTTTTGATCCTTTCTTATAATTTCCTCCTCTCTTTTACAGTATCCATGTATTCTTGCATGTTGTATATTTGTTCCATTAAAACCCTTAGCATATTAATCACTTAAAAAAAATTCATGATCTGATAATTCCAGCATCCCTGCTGTTATGTGACTCTAGTGCTTTTTCAGTCTTCAAACTGTGTTTTTTCCTTTTAGTATACCTCGTAATTTTTTGTTGAAAGACAGACATGATGTATTGGGTAAAAGGAACTGCCCTAAATGGGCCTTTAGTAATGGAGTGGTAATGCGGGGGTGGGGGTGTTCTATAATCCTATTACTAGGTCTCAGTGGTTTGGTGAGTCTGTGTCCCTGAACTGCGAACTTCGCCAGTGTTTTCAGTTTCCTTTTTTCCCACTTAGGTGGAACAGGATGGCTAGAGGAGGCTGGAATTCGGCATTTCCCTTACCCTAGGTAGTTTAGGCTCTGATAAAACCCCAGCAGATGAGGCTCTGGTTAACAAGTTTCTCCTAAGAGCTGGTCTTGTTAAGCATAGCATGTTCTGGTATATTTCAAAATGGTTACTTTTTCCCTCCTCCTGCTGGAAGCAGGAGGAGATCTTTTCCCAATATTCATTGTGAAAATCTGATAGAGTTCCCAGAGGGAAAATTCACAAAAGTGTGTGTATAAAGTGGTCTCCCGTATCACTAGGTCACCCTAGAGATTTTAACTATAAGACTTGTCCACACTACACCTCCTGCAATGATAGTTCAGGTTTTCCTGCCCCAGCACTGGTTCCCTGAGGTTTCTGCTCCAGTAAATTGTGATTCTCTGTATCCACCTGCCTATCTCCCTAATTTTTGTGTCAGTGGTTTGTTCTGTGACCTCACTTATCTGACAGATCTAGGAAGAATTGTTGATTTTTCAGTTTCTCCAGCTTTTTACTTGTTGTTAGGATGGAATAGCAACTTCTAAGCTCCTTACGTGCTAGACTGGAAATCATAAGCTATGCTTTCATTGAAAAGTCTCTTCAGTACTTCCAGATAACACTTCTTGACTAAGGGAAAGAAAGAATTTGTGGATCTCTTGTAGCCCTAGATTTCAATCCTCTCCTGGTAGAATATGCAAGGAATATTACAAACTCTGAGAGGGCTGGACACCTATCCTCATCCCTAATGGACCCTGGACGTAGAAATTTTGGTGAATTTCCTAGGACTATTTGATCATAGTAGGCTTTTTAATTGCAAAGGTTATGCATTGGACTGATGGAGGGAAGCATGTCTTAGGACAAAGATGGTAGAAAAATAAATGTAGCAAGAGTGTCTCAAATTTCAGCTAATTGTGCCATCTATTTCTTGCTAGGATCCTGATGCATTTCACCATAATATCATATCCCATAAATTATAACTCAAGATACATACGGTTTAGATAAAGAATCAAATCTTCCGTATAGGACAACTCTGGATGATGGATTGAAGAGAGTGTTTAGCACCCTGGCCAATCTCGGTTTAAGACAGCCTCACTGTTGCTACTTTTTCCTCTTCATAATCTCACCTCTACATTTACTTACAGAACACTGATAAACACATGTGTTCTCCTGGAGCAAAAAATAATTTTATTTCAACCACAATTACAAGCATCTAGAAAGTTCTGATGAAATGTAGGGGGAAAGAAAGGTGGAATTTATTAAACTTTATTAATTTCATAGCCAATTTATCTTAGGCTCAGAACTCATCATAATATTCATGATTTTACTGGCAAATCATTACATCCCCAAGTCTCATCCTTAACATCATATTGAACCATCTAACAATTATTCATGGTGTCATCTTGGGAGACAGCTCATTTCTTTCAGCAGTGGTGTCTTAAGTACATGCTACATTCAAATTGCATGGTGGTTAAGTTACTTGAGATGCCTCGTCCCACATGCACCTTCCCTCCGAGTTATTTCATCTTTCAGGGCCCAGTTAAAGTCCTTTCTTTTCCCTGAAGATTGCCTAAACTACTTCTGTGCATATTGATTTCTCTCTTCTCTAAGCTCTCAGTGAATAATTTACCACGTTGTTGATATACTATCTCTCATTGTCTACCTTTTGTCAAATAAAATAAAAATCAACATGTATTTATTGAACAAAATATTATTCTAGTTCTTGTAGGGAATAAAATTAATATCAGAAATTATCCCAGCTCTTAAGGAGTTTATGATCACCTTGGAAAGGGGAGATAAAATCAACATAAGAAATTTAAAGATTTAAAGCACTGTCAAGAAAAGGGAATTGGTATCACAGTGAAGAGATATTATTAAGCGCCAAATGAATGATCCAGACAAATGCTATCCAGACAGGTTTGGGCGGTGGAGGGCAGAGAGCAGAGTAATAAGGAACATCTTTACAAAGGAGACAGAATTTGAGCTAGATCTCGAAAGGTGGGTAAGATAATGGATAAAAAATGTGGGGAGGCTACACTCGTTAGGAAGTATTTGTCCGTATGTTCAAGCTTCATTTGGCCCTGTCTGTAGAGTTTTCACCAAGACTACAGGGTGCTGATTTATTCTCTTCTAAAGGCAACAACAAAGTTTCAGTAATATAGATGTAGATCTATGAGGTATCAATAATTGATTGTATTTCCTCCTCTTCTCCTCTGATGCTATCTGCATCTGACAGCTTGCTAGGCACATAGTGTCCAATGCGAAAGTTATTCTACTAACAAGGATTATATTATATGAATCATAGTTGCATTTCTAAGTCATTTAGTTTGTTAAATTTTTAAAAAATTGAATTTTCTTATTAAAATGTGATATAAATGAATTTACTAACTAGAACATTACCACCCCCAGAAAACTTGTCCTCCAACAGAATTTTCTGTTAATTACCAGGAGAAAGTTCTTTCTCTACTGAATATAAGGGATATGTCCATATCAAATAAAGGCTACTTATGAGCATGAAAGTTAAAAAAATATATGTTCTTCCTTATCCACCTTACTTGCCTATCACAGTTCTTGAAATAACACAATTAAAGTCTCTTTCCTTGGGTTCTGAAATAATATAATCTAGAAATTTTAAACTCTCTTTTTCTATAATTTTCAGTTTTCTTGTCTACCAAAGTACAGTAAACTTCTTTCGAGGCATAGTGGTTTTTTCTTAATGAGTAGCTGATTCTTTTCTCTCTCTTTCCTTCTCTTCTCTATCTTATCAGTAAAGGGCAAAGGCAAGATGATTTTTCTCTAAAAGCAACTCCTTATAGATACCTCAAGCATTAATGTACCTTCCTACCTTTTCCTATCCTTACTTTCTTTAGGCCAAGTCTCAAATCTCATAATTCTGTGATAATTAGAGAAGAGTCTGGGAAAATTACATGATAGTTTTCCCTGCTCATCATTTCTTAAATAATATCCCTATTTGACTCCTGCCTGAAGAGACAGAGACATCTATGTTTTATTCTTTTTGATTTCATTTATCACATAACAGCTGGGATAGGCATAAGAAAAGAAGCAGGCCTTCACTACATGGTTGATCTGATAGCTTTCCCTGAAGGTCCCATCATGAGTGAAACAAAGGAGAGTAAAATGAAGGCTAGGCAGAGAAGCTGGTCTAAACACACGCTAAGTTTAGGCTGAAGAGAGAGGTCCTTTCTTTTTACATGCTGCCCTGAAGCTGGCAGTGGCATCTCTTACAGTTCTTGTGACTTCCTGTCCATGGTTGTGAAGAGACCAGCTGAGTCTGAAATTTCCCTGCAGTTATGAGACAGGGTCATTTCTCCGCTAACCTTCTCTATGATTTATCATTTGAATCTCTTTCCATTCTATGCTTTTAGTCTTTCCATTTCCACACACACACACATCTGTTGAAAGCCTTCCTCCTTTCAAGCTGAAGACTAGGAAAATTATCCCCAAGATGCGAAGTTTAATCATTGAACAAAAGTGTAGATTAATATAAAAACTTGCATCCCAGAAGTCAAAAAACTATATTTCATTTCATATTAACCACTAACTAAAAATCTTGGCAGAGTCTCCAACTTCTTCATTTATGAGTTGGAGTTAAAAATACTTGTCCTACTTTCTGAGGTTATTTTGAGGGTAGATTCAAGAATAAGTATATTTAAGTATTTAGAAATGTTAAAAACACATAATCAAGGTGTTAATTATTACAGACACACTCAAATATCTTTATTTAAAAGCAGCAAGTTAGATAATATTCTAAAATCCTTAATCTTCCTATTTTGCATCATGGAAAAGATCACTGCCTGAAGTAGTGAATAAGCAAACACTGCAGCTGAGGACATAAATGATGGTACTTGCGGAGCTATAATGGGAAAATGTGAGTATTCTCTCTGATTCACAAAACCTGTTGTTATTTGTTACTCTCCCTTTTAGTCTCATCCATTTAACCAAAAAGCATCAAACATTCCAAGTGTCCTTTTTTGAGGGCCAAATGACAGAGAGTAAAGTAAGATATCCTATGTGCCATTGAGGGGTCCACATATTGACAAGATGACACATCTGCAAAGAACCAGAGCTCTCAGCGGGCAGGCGGTATTTCCCAAACTGTGAGCCAGACAATGCTGGTATGCCACACAATACCTGATGCTGTAGAGGAGGCAAAATTTAACCTCTACCTTCTTAGTTTTCCACTGGGACTGAGAATTAAATTGACATAAGGCAAGTGAACAGGAGAAAAGCATACAAATTTATTCTGTTTTACATGGCCTGGGAGCCCTAATAAGGAAATAAAGATGCAAAGAAGTGGCAAAATCTAAATGCTTTTATACTGGGTTGAAGAGAGAGGCAATTGTGGAAAAGTAACTAAAACATATGGGGAGGCTAAAGGAAGATAAGAATGATTTTAACAAGGTCTGTTTGTACAGAATTCTCTCAGCTTCAACTTCCTGTCCGTGGTTATAAGAATATCACTTCCCTCCTGCTGTAGAAGGACATCTATGTGAGAGTTTATCACTTCTCTCAGTAAGGAAAAGGGGGAGGGTCAGAGCACCCTTCTTGCACCTGCTGTTTTTTTAAGTACCTTTAGCTCAAAATAATCCCTAGGCTAAAGGGGCATGTTTTAATCCTATTTCAACGCTATCAATCTTTTGTCTCTTAAAATCGATGTATTGTCACCTGTTTTTAAGAAGAAATGTAAATAAGGAGCTTCGATTTCAAGTTTGTGGCGGGAGCCCAACTATTTGTCTCCCCTCTCTTGTAAGACCCCAATAAAATGAGATAATATAAATCTATAATAATAAATACAACAGGGAGGTCACCATTAAAAGAAAGGAGATTTTAATATATCTTTGGAAGATATGAAGAAAATATTGAGCCTGTTACCAGATTAAATAAAGTGATAAAGTTGCAGTCCAGAATAGAATTGAACCAGGAAGAATCCCAGAGTCTTAAATTCAGAGTGAACAGGTGTCATTGAAAGTAGAAGGGGAAAAGGTATTGAAGAGTGGAATATGAGGGGGTAATTCAATATCTGTCTATAGAAGAGCTACACCACTTGCCCTCCATTCCTGTACTTTCCTTCTCTGTCCCTCCCATCTTTGCAAATGGAAAACGAACAGCCTACACCAGTCAAAACCTATTAACCTGCTACTCTATGCAGTTTGCCTGTTTGCTGAGGTTGGAAGGCTTACGGTAAGTTTCATAGACTTCATTACATTTGAAACTCTTGAAAGAGGCAGCCATGAGGAACTCAAAAAGGAAAGGATCCAGAAAAAAAAATTATGGTAGTGTAGTGTGAAAATAGAAACATCTCAGATATAGTAGTTCCTAACAGTGTAACTGAAAGTTTTTGCAATGCTTTACTATGCCTTCTTACTCAATTCTCAGGATATCTTTATTTTCTGAGTAAGAAACCTGAGATTCAGAAAAAAACAAGGGAAATTTTAAAGGTCAAGTGATTGGTACGCAGAGCATCCTGTGCTAGAATGCATGCTTTATGGACTGTACACTCATCCTCAGCTCCATCACTTACTACTCCTGTGTCCTTGGGCAAGTTACTTCACCTCTCTAAGCCTCATTTCCTTAATGATAAAATTGGAGTAATTATGTCACTTACCTCATGGAGTTGTCAGAAGATTTAAATAATACATATGAAACATTTAGAACAATAGCTGACACTTAGAAAGCTCTCAATATGTTGGTCATATTAGCTGACTTCACATGGTGATCTCTCTACCAAAGGCGGAATTAGAGCCGAGTCTAGGATAGAATAACGGATATATTTTTCTTACAAAACTATACAATAAGGTTTTTTTAGATCTCCAAAAAATGTTTCCCCTAAATTTATCAAAATATGTAACAGAATATTTTGAATGTTAAACTTCCTGTGTGTACTTATTTATTTGTGAGTGTGCGTGTGTGTATATACACACATACATACATATATATCCAATTTACTCAACTCCAAACAATGTACGTATGTATATATAATTTATGTATGTATGTTGTTTAGCTACTGTGTAGATTGCTGTTAAGCAAACTGGATGAACAAATCCTAAAAAGAGGAAAAAAATGTTATTCAGGGATACAATTGTACCCCAGTCACTGAAGAAACAGTGATTTAATATACTCTCAGTGGCTTTTCTCCTTCATGGAGGCTGCAGGAAGAAAGTCATCACAAAGCTTGCACAGACAATGGACATATGTTAAAGTAACAATGGAACTATTTGGAGCAAAGTTTTAGGAATACTATATATTACCCCAAAACACTTCTGCCCTTTTATCTCTTGTATGGAATGTAAAAATAACAAAAGGAGTTTTATTTCAAAATAATCAATTTCATTCAGAGGCAAACACTTTATTCTTTTAGGATGTTTACACATTACCAGCCCCTACATGACAATACCGGAAATTGCTTCCGTCTTGGGCATAAAGTTTCGAGTATAAACTCAGGGGAAAACAGATGATCAAAGCTGCTAGCAGTATTTTGGGAAAAATACAGAGAGAATGGCTGAGTCTCTGCTGGAATGGAGATAATATCTGGCTAAGAACCCAGATCCTGTGCGAGCAGATTGTGTCTTCCTAAATAGTTTGAATACCTTTTAGAGCAGTGGGCAGAGCCAAAGGCAAGACCAGCGCAAACCCTTTGCTCTTTCTGACGTTGTGCTTGGATCCCAAACCCTGTGCAGTCCTTGGGTTAGGGTGCTTGGCTTCATTTCACACCCTAGAGGCAGATGTAAGAAACTTGTTCCTCCTTAAACTCTAGAAAGGGGCTCATTCAAGGCAGACAACCCCAGAATTTTTATGGGCCGAGATAGCCTCTAGGTAGGATCAAACCTACAGCAGCCAGCAGAGTAAGCCTAAAAGACAGAAAAAACACCTAAATATAGAGATTGCAATGCTTAGCCTAACAAAGTAATGTCTTTGCACTTGGTCTTTCCTACCCTTGATTCTCAATACCTCCCTTGTTTGGATTGCAGAGGACAGAATAGGGAGCAGAGAACAACACGAACATGTGTACTCTGAATGGGACGAGGTTTAGGAGCTGTTTCTTTCGTTGTGATACTTCTCTTGTTCTCAGCATCACCTGCTCCACATGTTGGTATATGGACCCAATGCAGAAGTTTAAGTTAGTGAGATTTTAGGTGTGGTTTTATGACTAAACTGTGGTCTTATTGCCCAGCCCCTCTGTCTCTCAAAATGTTAATGTTTATCTCTCAATCCTTTTAGTTTCCCTTTATCAAATTCCTATCATTTTAAGAAACTCAAGCAAAATTTCACTATTTATTTATTAAAGATTCTTTTGCCTCTTAAGAATAGCCAATAAAATACAGTAAAATAAAGATTACTATGAAACAAATAAAAAGCAACACATACGTATATTTTTGCCTGAATAAAATATTCACAAATGGTCTTTTGCATGATTTTTTTCCCCTTAGCAAATAAAGAAGTTCTGCCTTTATCCTTAACCTTGGATATTTCTCAAGATTGCTGTTCAGAACTGTGTCTCTTCCAGTCTGCTCTAAAGCTGGCATGGTAAGCTGCTTCTACATAAACTGGATCAGTCATATTCATTTCCAGTTAGGGTTTTTAGATCCACTTCTTTTAATTTCAGTTGATAAAGTATCAGAAGAAATGTCTTCTTGACCACTGGAAAACACAGAAGGCAGAGATTTTACTCGTACTTACCATTTTCTCTGGGTGCTAGAGGAAGTTACTTATCTGGCTTCAACACAAGAATCATGATCAGGGAGATTATTTGTGAACTGCATTAAGCATATTGATATATCATGTGTGCTTTTCATTTACAGGAAATATATGTAAGAGTTATTAGTTGGATATAACTTTGGTTATGAAACCAGTTAAAAATTTCAAGCATATTTAAATATGTAAGCCCACAAACTTAGATGCTCAGTAAGACCAGAGAGCCATGTTCTCTCTGGTGGGAATGAAGTAAATGCAAAAGTGGATGGATTGTGTAAGTGCCTTCACTCTCTAACTCACCTGTCAAATCAAAAATCAAGTCAATAAGCATTTATCAGTTGCCTGCTGTGTCCCATTTATTATCTAGGAGCTCTGTATTTTGCAGTCACATGATTTTTATGTTCATCGCACGTTGTCTCCACGTATGTGCAGTATGTACATTGAAACCTCGTTAGTTTAGACCCTCCCACACTAATTTAGAATTGAAATATAAGCTAAATAACATATAACATAGATTATAAAAAAAATTTAGGAAGTTTAGCATATTTTTAGCACAGTGAAAAAGCCCCCAAAACTGTTTATAATCAATGGACTGGTTGAATGAGTCTTTCATTTAACAACTATTCACTCACTAAATGGCAGGCACTGGGGTAGGCGCTATGGTTAGTAGAAAGACAAGGTCCTGCCCTTATAGGAAAACTAAAATTTACTTCTGGCTAATCGACAGAGGTGGTGAGCACAAAGTTTCTAACTGATGACAGCCGTTTTGTGCAATCTTCCTTGACAACACATCAATAACAACAACAAAACTATTCTTAAAGTGAAACTTTTAGCCAACTGACGAATATCCTTTTTTACATTAATCTGAGTGGAGGAATTTTGTGTTAATAAGAACTCTTAACTTTGGTAGACAATAGGGTCTATAATCTTTTTTATAGATTGAGGCCCTAATGTGCAAATGGATTAAATGACCAACCCCTCAGTTATTACTGTGTAAATGAAGTTTGTCTGAGCTCAGTTAGGATGACTTCCTAGGCAGCCTTTAATACAGTGACTTTAAAACTTTACTAGCTCTGACTCACACCAAAGAAATTAATTTTGCATTGCAACCAGGTACACGTGTGCCTGAAGTAAAAGATTTATGAATAACATTTACATTTAGCACATACCATATGATATAGTATTTTCTATCCTGTTCTAATCAATTTCATTTTTTAAACAATGCTGGTTGCAACACTAAATATGTCACGATTCACTAATGGTATTAATTTGATAAAATTGATTTGATTAATTTGAGATAAAAAGAGAAATATATTTAAGTCTATGGTAATGGGAAAATAAGTATGGCAGTTTCTTTCTGTGTGTATATTTTGTGATTTTTATTAAAAAACAAATTACCATTTCCTTGGAATATGTGTAATGTTTCACAAGTGATTGTAAATAATCCTAGTTATTTCCTATGACAAGTCTCTTGAGACATGCAAATTTATTCTTGTTTTGAATTACTTGAGTATCTGTTTGAGTGTTTCTCACCAACTCTTACAAATTATTTTCATGGTATATTCTCTTCATTTTCTTCACAGTTATTTTCTTTCTTTTTTTTTTTTTTAAAGATTGGCACCTGAGCTAACATCTGTTGCCAATCTTCTTTTCTGTTTTCCTTCTTCTTCTTCTTCTCACCAAAGCCCCCCAGTACATAGTTGTATATTCTAGTTGTAGGTCCTTCTGGTTATGCTATGTGGGATGCTGCCTCAGCATGGCTTGACGAGCAGTGCCATGGCGGTGCCCAGGATCTTAACTCTTGAAACGCTGGGCAGCTGAAGCAGAGACCGCAAACTTAACCACCTGGCCAAGGGGGCTGGCCCCTCAGAGTTATTTTCTTAGAGTCTGGCACATTGTCTGGTGTTAACAGGTGTGTGTCGAATAAAGGAATGGATGAATGAATGAGTAGATTCTGAGTTCTGCTTTTCAATGTTTTTTTGAGTAAATTGACTTTGAAGGAAAATAGGACTGGGCTAAATAGAGAGACCCCTTCCAGTTGGGAGGGAAAGCCTGAGGAAAGATGTGGAGATAGGAAGGAGCTTCTGCTATACACACACACAGAGCAGTGAGGTGGGTCCCAAGACTGAAATCAAGGTTAGAGAGTGGGTGAAGGAGTAGAGCACAATAAAAATGATACTTTGGAAGGGAGGAAAATAAAGTAATGATGAGGAAAACAGAAGAAGCAAGGGTAGAGAGAGAAAATTAAACCTAGACATGTTGCTCATTACTGAAATGCTTCACTCTGACCTAACCACATTTAAGTCCAGCCTGCCTAGAGGCATTTGGTGGCCATGTGATGAAGCTGCCCCAAGCTTATAATGGAGTTATTAAGCTATTGTCATCAGGGCTGGCAGAGTAATGTCCACTGATATGGAAAAGATTTGGAGAAAATTGGCTTCAGGTCTTCAGGATCAGTACTTAGAAAGCTGTGCTTTGATCATCTTATTAAAAATAGGTCCAACAGGCACATGAAAAGATGTTCAGCATCACTATTTATTAGGGAAGTGCAAACAAAAACTACAATGAGATACCATCTTACACTCATCAGAATGGCTATAACAAATGTTATAACAAATGTTGGAGAGAAGGTGGAGAAAAGGGAACCCTCATACATTGCTCGTGGGAATGCAAAATGATGCAGCCTCTATGGAAACAGTATGGAGATTTCTCAAAAAATTAAAAATAGAAATACCATATAATCCAGCTATCCCACTACTGGGGTGTTTATCCAAAGAACTTGAAATCAACAATGCAAAGAGATTTATGCACCCCTATATTCGGTGCAGCATCATTCACAGCAGCCAAGACATGGAAGTAACCCAAGTGCCCATCAACTGATGAATGGATAAAGAAGGTGTGGTATATATATACAATGGAATACTACTCAGCCATAAAAAGACAAAATCATCCCATTTGTAACAACATGGATGGACCTTGAGGGTATTATGTAAAATGAAATAAGCCAGACAGAGAAAGACAAACACCATATGATTTCACTCATGTATGGAAGATAAACACATGGATAAGAAAGATCGATTAGTGGTTATCAGAGGGGAAAGACATGAGGGGAGGGTGAAAGGACACATAAGTATGGTGATGGATAAAAACTAGACTATTGGAGGTGAGCAAGATGCAGTCTATATAGAAACCCTTATATAATGTACGCCTGAAATTACACAATGTTATAAACCAATCTGACCTCAATAAAATAATTTTTTAAAAAATTGGTCAACCCCAAATAAGGTCAGCACCTTGTTTCTTTTATAACAATCAAATTTAATTATTTCTTTCACTTCTTAATTTTTTCCCTTTCACTACATTAGATGAGAACTATTTTTTCATATTTACTCTAATATCCTCAGGAATAAATACAATGCTTAGCAGATAGATGTTGCACAATATTGAAGAAATGGATGGATGAATGGAATGGACACACGTACACTTAGGACAGAGCTGGGAGGCTAAGTGTATATAGGATTGCATGAAAGCCTTTTGTTTTGAGTCTAGTTTGAAAGCAAACATTGTCACACTGAGCAAGCACAACAAAAATTTTCATAAGTGATTAAAGCAAGCCAGAACACACATTGTCTATTGTAGCATTCACTGAATAGCTTAAGGGGCTGCCAGCAAATCCATTAGAAACCTTGTTTATAGAGCATTATAATTCTGACATAGCGAAGAGGAAAAAATTGTCTCAGGATGAATTATTTCTTATGAAATATCTGGAAAATGATTTTTCCATTTAACAACCGTACAGCAATTTTGGAAGATTTTCTATATTCAACATATTCTATACATAATCCATGCTTCTTTTTATTCCATATTTCTACTTCCAATAAAGAACTTTGCATTGTTTTATATAGAAGTCCTTATTCCATGAGCCTTACTTGATGTAGTAACTTTCTGGCTATTTAATATAGCAATTAATATTAGAAAATTGCAGATGAGAAGCAAAAAACAATTCTTCGGAGTAAAATGTATTAGATTTGAATCCCAGCTGCGTGATTTCATGCAAATTATTATCCTTTCTGAATTTTTAGTCTCTTCTTCTGATAAATGGAAGTAATAAAGCAGTTTGCTAGCATCCATATGAAGATGAACTAATAACGTCTATAGAATCCTGGGCACAAACTATGAAACCAGTCTGTGGGAGCACATATAAAAATAGTCTTAAATTTTAATTTAGTTTGTCTTTAATTAGAAAGCAAGAAATAGTGGGGAAGAGGCACAGGGAATTGCCATTTTTTTGAGCACTTCTAGTAATAGGCACATTGTTGAGGTTATTTCATTTAATCCTTCAAATATTGCCTTTCCCTCATTCTCTGTTCTTTCCTTCAGCAAAATCTGTTGGACTTCATTTTTTCATTCTATCTTCTACATCTCTCAACTTCCACGTCTATTAATCTTTCTTTAAATATTTTAAAATCTCTTCATTTTACGTGCTCTATTCTGCTTAAAAAAGTTTTTTTTTTTTTCAAATCCATCTCTGGTTCACAAATTAGCTCTTCAGCCATTGTTAATTTGCTACTAATTCCTCTAGTGAATTTCAAAGCTCAATTACTGCATCATTTATCTCTACAAGTTTCCTTTAATTTTCAAATTTGCCTTATATTTAGACCCATCTTTTAGAACAAGTCATTAAAATATACTTATTTTTTAACCTTTTTAAAATTAGTTCCTGTCTTATTTGAATTTGTGTGTTAATTTTCCCCTTTTATGTTTGTTTGCTGCTTTTGGTCAGCTGCCTCTGTTTATGCTTTGTATTATTTGAGTTCAAATTTGTTTTCATCCAGGTTTTTTCCTGAAGGAATCGCATGTGACTTGGGATGTGTGAATAACCCTCTATGTGCATTTGTGTTTGTATTTGACATGTGTCCAAGGGCTATTTTTATATTAGTTTCTTGGCTTTGTATTCCTGACACCAAGAGGTTAGCATAAATTTGAAGTTTTAAGTTTTCCCAAGGTATGATCAATTTTCTTTTCCTGTGAGACACTTTTTTTTTTTAATCTGGATTCCAGGAAACTACAAATACCTTCTATCCTCCTGGTGGGTGGATCCCTTGCATTTTGAGAGTGTGGCCTTAAAACGATTAAATGTCCAAAGCCTCATCTCTCATCCTTGTGTTAACACTCTAATGCTGGCCATAAATTTGTCCCATTATAATAAACATTCTCTCATACTTAGTCATTCAACAAATGTTTATTGATAAGCTGTTTTGTGTGAGGCATTGTGAACTCTCCTATCTATTACTTTCCTCTATGCTGAAACACTCCCTGCCCCCGGACAAAATGGAAGTATAAGAACTTTCAGATACTTAAAGTTTTTGAGATTAATTAACTCAGAAATTCAAGAATTCTTTTATCTCAATTCTTATAGCAAATTGTCCTCATGTCAAGAACCATAGCATGAATGAATTTAAATGACCCAATTTGTAATCATTCTTAAAAAGGCTTTCATTATTCAAGATACGATGGCAATTTTGGAGCAAAAAGTTACCCCCCAAAAAGAATAGCTGAGCAGTATTTCTGAGTCTCAAACTTGTTCTTTTATTCTTTTTTAAATTTGACCCATTTTTTTTCCCAGCCCCTTACCTCAGTATTTGAATTATGAATTATAAAATCTTAACTCCAACGATCAATCAAAATTAAAGGGACAGTCTTTGATACTGTCCTGCAAAATAACTTCTTTTATGGGAATCTTAAATGTAAGAACATGTTTTTCCAGACAGGAGGGCAATTTTGATGTACATGCACCTAAAAAAATAAAAGCCATTGTCCAGAGAACACAAACATTCCCAAGACAAATGCTACCCTAACAAACCAGAAATCTCAGACTTCAGCTACATTACTGTTACTTTCTGAAGAATAAAAAATTGGGATCTTTTGCATTATTTGCTTATATTTAATTATAAATCACAAAGTTGAATTCTTTCTTCCTATAAACAAAGGCTTCTATCATGATTAAAGGCATCAAGACTTATACATGTTGGTATTTCCCTAAATCTTACCTGACACTGGGGAATTTAGCACCACATACATATTTTCACATGCTAATGACCATAATCAAAACAGGAACACTAGCTTAAAAGAACATTGCACTATAAGAGAAGCACAATTTATAAACTTCAAAAGTAGAAATTAACAGAAGTTTGAAGTTAACTATTGCAGATGCAGTTGAGCAAAGCATGAAAGTCTGGTCTGAGGATAGTGAATGAAGAAAATAAAACCCAAGAATTTCTTGCCTATTCAGGTCCACATTCATATTAAAATTTCCAGTTTCGATATCAAAATTAATTTCTTTACATTGAAATAATGACAATAATGTGCAATTGCAATGCTGTTATAAATAGATAATTACTAATACTAACATGCCATCAGAGCTGATGTGAATATAATTGGTAGGATCATTTCGGAGTACTTGTCAGTACTTAATGAAACTAAGTATGTGTGTTCCCTGGAACCCAGAAATTCCCCTCCTGGGATTTCATACTTCAGGGAATCTCTCACATAGGAGCACAAAGAAGCATAAAGAACATTTATCACCAAGATTGGGAGCCAACTTGGTAGCTATTCCAAGGAAAAGGATAAGTAGAATGTGGTGGATACATTAGATGGAATACTGTACAGAAATCAGAAAAAAATTAACTAGATTTATTTATAGCAATATAAATGGGCCCTTAAAAAATATGGCTACATGCAAGAAAGTGAGAAACAGAATGGATGTAAGTAAATAAGAAATGTAAAACAAACACGTAAGTCAATCCCATGTCTTATCTATTTATACACATGCATACAAATAAGCACATAAAACTTAAAGATAAACACACTGAAGGATAAAAACTCATGTTACGATAGAAACAGGATTTGGAATGGGAAGAGAAGACAAAATGGTATGAAGAAATAGATAGAAAGACTAATAAGGAGTCAACAAAGGGCCTTAAACAGACTGACAATAATAGCATGTAATGAATAGAGACAAATAAGACAATTCTACACAACATATTAATAAATATGAGGTTAAGATATGGAGGGGGATGAGGAGACATTCCATATATACAAGCCATCAAAAATACAGGATTCTATTTTCATTTCTAGAATGATCATCAAGTAAATGTGAAATAAGTTAAAAATAAGTGCTAATGTATGTTGTACCTATTTTTCATTTTTCTGTGTCATTCTAAATTTTATGCAAAGCACTTTTATTACTTCTATAATCATGGAAGTGACAAGAGGGAAACATACCCGAGCCACTCTTTTTAAGGGACAGCAAGACTTTAATAAGAGAAAAAACCCATTAAAAAGCCGAATATATTTTACACTAAAAACAAAAGGAACAACAGCAAAAAGATTTTCCTAAACTTTAAGTACTACTTTTTACCACAAAAATAACCTAATGAAAATCTATATACTTAATGGTGTAACGTCAGTGAAAGCTCACAGATCTGCTGCTCT
Organism: Equus quagga; assembly: GCF_021613505.1. Classification (NCBI taxonomy): domain Eukaryota; kingdom Metazoa; phylum Chordata; class Mammalia; order Perissodactyla; family Equidae; genus Equus; species Equus quagga. The sequence goes on from NC_060271.1 coordinate 97,916,013, forward strand.
GTGGTGAGCACTGTGTCCCTGGAGAGCATCAACATAAAAAGGATCAGAGGTGCTTTAAGTACGTGAGTTCTCCAAAATGAACTGAAAGTCCTGGTGGTTCAAAGTCTTTTTAATCATCAGTTTCCTGGTTCTTAGTTCTTTAGCTCTTGATGATTTTTGGTAAAAACAGTGTATTTTTTTTCCCTGAGGATCAGAAGCTTTTAATTGATTAGGATGCTTAATTTAAATTTTTAGCCTTTGAAACAAAGGCCAGAAAAATACTAGAGTAAGGTCTTAGAACAAAGTTTCAGAGTCAGATAATCTCAAAAATCATTGTCCTCTTCAAAAAGAAAAAGTGAAAGTAAAGTAAAGGTAGAGAGAACATGAATTAAAAGCTTCTAGGATGCTTCAGAAATGTCAAGTGACTTTGATTTTAATTTTGAGGGCAAATTACTTCAAGGAATTTCCTTAGAAATTGTCGTCATCTTAGAGAACCAAGGGAAGATAGAGGAAACATAGTGAACGAATCTCTTCTCCTTTGGCCAGGCTGGAATTAGAACAGAAGAATTAAGGTTTTTTTTCATTTTGGAATTTGGGAAGCATTCAATGTCCTCCATGGTCATTTCATTTAGGAGAACACTTCTCTTTGAGATGTATATTAATTTTAAAATTTAATGAGCTGAGTGATATTGGTTACAGGAAGATAGTTATGTCAAAGATATGTTAAAGGAAAGGATTCTCTTTACAATCATTCCTCCTCATGCTGCATGGCTCCTGGCAGGACAACCACTCTCTCCTGGGCTGCTCTCCCCAGTCTTTGTCTCACAGGAAAGTACCGAAGACCAGTCACCTATTAAATAGTATTTGATTGAACTGATTATCTACCTCCTTCCAAGAGATTATCAGGACTATTCCCTTTGTTCCCTTCAGTTCTATTTACCTCCCTCAACTTCAAAAGCACAGGATTTAATGTTCTTCATTACCTGGGCTCTCAACTCCCTAAGCTTTGTACAACCCCTGCGCTGACATGATTGCACATCAAAGCTTGAAACTCCAAATTCTGTCTTCGTAATGCGGAGTCTGTCATTAATAAAGCCCTTTGAATCCTCAATTTCTTATCTTAAGGTTCAGTTTAACTTCTTGCTATAATTAAAATTTAGCTCTTCCTTGAAGGCACTGCTTGCCCTTATCGTGTTCTCAAATGGTGACTGTATTGTCTCTCTCACCTCCTTCATGTGCCACTGGACACAAATGTTGACTAGATATCGTTCTTGTTCTTCACTGCTCCTTTCAGATAATTTTTCTTCCTACTTCCCTTATAGGCCGGCTCCATTGGAGTGCATACAATCAGATAACACTTGCACTAACCTTCCCTGCTGCAGTCATCTGCTGGCCTTTTGGCAAGTGCTCCGACTCCCTTCAGTGAAGATTTTAGTACCCCTTAACCCTCCTCCACTATCATTCCTGTCTTTATAATTTATGATTTCAATATCCACAAAATGACCTTTCCTGTATCCTGAGTCTCCTTACCTCCAATTATCTTGTCTTCTAACCCATATCAGCTACCCACGTCTATGATCAGACCGAAGATATTGTCATTTGCAATGGTTGCATTCTTTTTTTAATCTCAATTTCAAGCATCGCTCAGACTACCACTTTTACAGCTTATTTCTCCATTTTTGATCCTACAATCAATTGACACTACCACATTAGCTCTTTGCATTACTCATTTCCTAACATTTTTTTCTTGACTGGCTTTACTTCAGTAGACCAATCACAGTCACCACTCTCAGCTTTGTTTCCTCTCCCTCTCTTCACTCATACCAACTTTACAAGACCTCAACACTGATTAAATTCGACTTCCCACCTACTTAGTACCTATAACATGGCTGGAGAAAAACAAAAACCCCGTTTGGCTGATCTCACTTTTGATTCATGACCACGACTTCAAGTGGGTCATCAGGGTCGTCTAGAAATCCTCTCATATTTCCCAAGCTAATTCACTCTCTCACTTTCTGAGACATCTATTTCATATGTTCTCATTTCTCAAAATTTTAACAATCTCCCCTCCATTCTGAGCTGATGTCTTTGCTTCATATTTTACTACTAATAAGGAAACAATAACGAGGGAATGCCTACATAGGCCTAGCATTAAAACTACCTACTTTCATCCAAACCCATATACCTTGCCTTACTCCAGTTAGAATGAATGACTCTCCATGCTCCTATTTAATGTCCATCTCTCTATTTGTGCAGTGAATGACATTTCCTCTGACACACTCAAGAACATTGCTCCTGCAATTATTCCTTTTTCCTCCTGAAGAATTTAATTTCCCCTCCCTACTTGATCATTCTTATCAGTATATAAGCATGCTTCAATGTCTCCTATTTAAAAAAAAATTGCCATGTGTCCATATTTTTATCCAGGTACCACCTCATTTTTCTGCTTCCCTTTAGAGAAAATGTCCTCAAAACTTTTGTCTAGACTCACCATCTCTATTTTCTCCCCTTTAACCTACTTCAATAAGGATCTGTTCCCACTAATTCACTGAATCTTCTCTTGTTATTGTTACCAATAAACTTCACATTGCCAATTCCATTGACTTATTTCTAATCCTCATTTTATTTGATGTCATGGTAGCAAAGGCCATGCTCAATTATTCCTTCCTGAATACTTTCTTCACTCAGCCTCCAGGACAATATTTCTTGTTTCTTCTCTTATGCTCTTTATTGTTTCTAGTCAGTCCCCTTTGGTAAATCTTCTCAATATCATACGTTCCTAAGGCTCAATTATCAGATTTTTCTCTCTTCTCTTTCCCTTGTGCTCATTGAATCCAGTTGTTTTTGAATATTATCTTTAGCCCTGATCTTTCCGATGAAACTCAGATTCCTTCAATCACTACATTATTTTTATTATAGATGTCTCAAATTCAACCTGCCAAAAACCGAAGGCTGTCTTTTATCAGAGCTGTCTCCACTTTAGTAAAAGGAAATTCCATTCACCCAGTAGCTCAAGGCCAAAAATCTTAGAATCATCTTTGATTTCTCTCCTTCTCTCACAATTCCAATCCAGTTTAGTGGCAAAATGTGTCTGTTCTTTGAAATATGACTAGAATCTAATTATTTTTTATATCTGCCCTGATATCAAGATGCTATCTCAATTGAACTATTGCAATAGCTTTCTAACTGGTCTCTAACCTTTTGCTTTTCTCCGCCTACAATCTAATCTCTCCAAAGAAGCCAGAGTAGTTCTTTAAAAATGAAATTCTAGTCAAGTGACTCATCTGTTCAAAATCCTCCAAAACCTCACCAGCTCACTCAGAATAAGATGCAAACTTCCTAATTCAACCTCAAGGCCATATATGATTTATTTATCCAGACTTCAAGTTCTCCTCTCTTACCTTATTCCTAACACTCACCCCTGAGTTCACCATACCAGCCATACCAGCTTCCTTTCCATTTTTTACATGGTAAGCCATTTTCCTGTCAGGCCTTGGCATTTGCTGGAAACACTTCTCTGATCCTGTGAGCTCTCCCTTATCTATATGACTTACTACCTCGTTTTATTTGGGTCTCTATTCTAAAGTTGCCTTTTCAACGAGGGCTTTTCTGACCACCTTATCTAGAGGAAGATCCCAACTCTTTCATCTGTTCCTTTATCCTGGTTTTACTTTTCTTTATGGAATTCAACTCCACTGATTTTTATTTATTTTTATCATATGTCTCCACCAATTAAAATATAATCAGAACATTGGCATGACTCTGGTCTGTTTTATTCACTGTTATCCCTTATTATTTAGAAAAGAACCTGGCGTATAAAAGGAGCTCAACAAATATTCATTGCATGAATGAATGAATAAATCCAGGAAAATTATTTGGCAGTACACGAAATAAAAACAATAATGGTTGTTTTTTAAAAAATAAGCATTTTTACTATTACTTCTTATGGTGGCAATAAATAATTTATTGAAGTCTTGTTCATTATTTTTCAGTAGGCATTTTTGAAAATGAAAGAGTATCATAATTTTGGACTGTTACATATGGAAAATGAGACTTTGAGAGGCTAACCAGACGAGGGAAAGGGAACCTTGTAGTTAGTCGTTAAGTTAGAAAACTTCAGAAAGACTATTTGAAAGGGGCACTGCTGATATACATTTGAAACAAATTATAGATATGTCTTATAAAATCTCTAGGATATGTAAAGTGGTTAAAGTAATTGTTCAGGGGAATAAATATAAAGGATATCTTTGTTATTTGAGATTTTCAACTTATATAATTCATGGCTGAGGTTTTAGTGGTTATGGAAATGATGATTTCCTTATGAACTCTTAATTCTTTATAATGCTAAGTATTCTGTACTCTTGATCAAATCTCACACTTCCACTCTGACCTATCAAATGCTTTTACTGTGACTCAGAGTATTCCCAGAGTCATGACACAAAGAATGACATTAGTAAGACTACTCCAAGCCATTCATGATTCAATTTCCACTCTCATGCTGACATCTTTATTCAATCCATTGATACCACATCCTCTATCCATCCCCCCTCCCTTTCCTTCTATTCTCCCTTAGCTGTTTTAGCTATAACAGTTTCAGTATCGTAACTCCCTTTCACAACACCATCTCTGTCTCTTCTTGTTCCTCTCCTCTTTCAGTTCTTCTCTTCTGGAAAAATGGCACCACTACGTAAAGACAACTCTTCATTTACTCATTGGCTACATTTGGAAAGCTGAATTTAATGTAAAATATGCAACCACACTGACTGATATTGCTTTATATTCATGACCAGCAACTTCAAGTGGGCCTTCAGAAATGCCTTTGCTGGTCTTCTGGATTGCATTTTTTTCTTATTTCTTTGATTTCTACTCTTATCTTTATTTCCTTTAGGTTCTGTTTGCTATTCCTTTTCTATATTCTTGTGATGGCTTCTTTGATCATTGGTTTTCAGCATTTATTCATTTTTAATATATGCTTTTAAGGCTATAACCTCTTCCCATAAATGAGTTGAAGTGTATCTCACAGGTTTCCATATACCATATTTTTATGATCATTTTGTCAAAATATTTCCTAATTTTCATTGTGGTTTCCTTGATCTATCAATTTTTTGAAAGAGCATTTATTGTATTACAAACAGTTAAGGTTGTTTTCTAGTCATATTTATTTCTAGATTAATTCTACCATGTTCAGAGAATATACTCTACATAATTTAGATCCTTTGAATTTTGCTGGGACTTTCTTTAAGGCCAACCATACAAAGAATTTTTAAAAATATTTCAGGTCCGCTTGAAATGATTGTGTAGTCTGTAGTTATTTGGTGTCCACGTTACATGTGTGTCACTTACATCAAATTTGTTAACTGGATTGTTCAAATAGTCTACATCTTTTTATCTGTTGATTCCATTAGTTACCAAAAGAAGTTTGTTAAAACCTCTGGCTGTGATTTATATGTTGTCTCCTGTTGTTCTGTTTCACTTACTTTACGTATTATGAAGCTCTGGGACTGGAAGCATGCAAGTTTAGAATTGTTATATCCTCCAGTAGACTGAAACTCTTACCATTATGAAATAGTCTTTTTTTCGCTGGTGATTCTTCTTGCCTTAAATTCTACTTTATCTTATATTAATATAGCTATATAGCTACACCAGCTTCCTTTTTGTTACCGTTGCTCTGAGAAACGTTCTTTTCAACCTTTGCTCTCAACCATTTTGCATCCTAAAAGTTAAGATGGTTCTCTCGTAGTTGGTGTAGCAGATGCTCTACATGCTGCATCCATGTTCCCTTGGCCCACTTCACCAGTTCTGTGCATACTGGCCTACCTTCCAACTGCTAGCAATTGCATCTTTTTTGAATGGCTATCCTCAGGCAGCAGTACCCACTTTGTCCATAGACACAGGTGTCAGGAAGTATCTGGAAATTAACAGTGTAACTCCTTTGAGATTCAGCTAAGTTTCCGCATGGATCCATAGTCCATTACTTTTAACATTTAACTAATATTCTGTGGTGTGAATGTATCGTAGTTTTATTAATTCACCCATTGAAGGACATTTGGATTGTTTCCAGCATGGAGCATTTAGAAATACAGTAGCTGTAAACATTTGTATACAGGTTTTAGTGAGAACCCACACTTTCATTACTCGAGGGTAAAGATCTAGGATAGAGATTAATGCATCACATGGTAAGTGTACATTTAGCTTTGTAAGACACTGTCAACTGTTCTCCAGAGTGGATGTACCATTTTTGCATTTGCACTAGCAATGCATGCGGTTCTAAAGTTGCTCTGCATCCTTGCTAGCCTTTGGTGTTGTCAGTGTTTTTAATTTTAGGCATTCCCTTAGGTACGTAATGGTATTTTCATTTCTCTAATGACTAATTATGTTGAACATAATTTTGTGTGCTTATCTGCAATAAGTATATTCTCATTGGTGAGATATCTGTTCACATCTTTTGCCCATTATTTAAATGAGTTGTTCATTTTCTTACTGTTAATTTTAAAAGTTATTTGCATATAGATACAAGTCCATTGTCAGATATGTGATATGTAAATATTCTCTCCCAGTCTGTAGTTTGATTTTTATTCTCTTCTCAGAAAACATTATAGAGCAAAAGTTTTAAATTTGGATGAGGCTCTATTTATTTATTTATTTTTCCATTATGGATTATGTTTTTGGTGTAATGTCTAAGAATTCCTTGACTAACCCAGTCACAAAGATTTTTCTCCGTTGTTTTCTTCTAAAAGTTTAATAATTTTATAATTTACATTTAGATCTATGACACATTCTGTCTCAATTATTCTATAAGGTGTGAAATTTACGTCAAGTTTCATTTTTAATTTTTGCATATGGATGTCCAATTTTTCCAGCACCATTTTTTAAAAAGGTTACCATTTCTTCATTGAAATGCTTTTACACCAGTGTCAAAAATCAATTGACCATTAAACAACACACTTCTTTTTTTTTTTTTTTAAAGATTTTATTTTTTCCTTTTTCTCCCCAAAGCCCCCCGGTACATAGTTGTATATTCTTCGTTGTGGGTCCTTCTAGTTGTGGCATGTGGGACGCTGCCTCAGCGTGGTCTGATGAGCAGTGCCATGTCCGCGCCCAGGGTTCGAACCAACGAAACACTGGGCCGCCTGGAGCGGAGCGCGCGAACTTAACCACTCGGCCACGGGGCCAGCCCCTAAACAACACACTTCTAAATAACACATGGGTCAAAGAAGAAATCTCAAGAGAAAAATTAAAAATATTTTGAACTAAAGGAAAATGAAAATATAACATCAAAATTTGTGGGTTGCAGTGAAAGCAATGCTTAATGGGAAATTTTAGCACTGAATGAACATATTAGACAAGAAGGAAGATCTAAAATCACTGATCTAAGTTTTCACTGTGGGAAACTAGAAGAAGAAGAACAAATGAAATGCAGAGTGAAAAATGAAAGTAAGTAATAAGGATTAGAGCAGAAATCCATGAAATTGAAAATAGGAAATCAATAAAGAAAATCAACAAAACTAAAAGCTGGTTCTTTGAAAAGATCAACAAAATTGATAAACAGCTAGCCAGGCTAATTAAGAAAAAAAGAGAGAGGACAGAAATCACTAATATCATAAATAAAGGGAGACTTAACTATAGATCTCATGGACATTAAAGAGATAAGAAAGGAATACCATGAACAACACTACACCCGCAAATTAGATAACCTGGATAAGATAAATCATTTCTTCAAAGACGCAGTTTTCTAAAACTCATATTAAAAGAAATTGACTATCAGCACAGGCTTATATCTATTAAAGAAATTTAATAAATAATTAATAACCTTCCAAAACAGAAAGCACCAGGCCCAGATGTTTTCAATGTTGAGTTCTACCAAACATTTAAGGAAGAAATTATACCAATTTGATACAGTCCCTTCCAGAAGGCAGAAGCAAAGAGAATAATTCCTAATTCATTCTATGAGGCCAAAATTACCCTAATTCCAAAAGCAGACTCACATGTTGTCATAATATTTCATATGAACTGTAAGATATATTAATGTGGACACTAAAGAATACGAAATTTAAGAAATAAATGAGAATATTTTTTCCTTTACTTGTCAAAATGTACTTAAGATGCACCAGTATGGGAGTCCGGCCATCAGTAAAGCACTGATGGACAGTCTCACAAATATTTTTATTTCATGTTTCTTTGTCATTCCTCTGTGCTTCTAATCTTAGAAAGCAACTTAGATGGGTGTTTTAAAAGTTGAAGAAAAGTGACAATTTTAAAGTTTGTTTAAAGATGCAATGGCTGATTGCATAAATTAGGTTAATTTACTGTGTAAACTCGACATCCAAGATGACACTTTTTTTTTTTTTCGCTGAGGGAGTTTGGCCCTCAGCAAACATCTGTTGCCAATCTTCCTCTTTTTTTGCTTGAGGAAGATTAGCCCTGAGCTAATATCTGTGCCAATATTCCTCTATTTTATATGTGGGTCACTGCCACAGCATGGCTAACGAGTGGTGTAGGTCCAAGCCTAGGATCCAAACCCATGAACCCAGGCCACCAAAGTGGAGTGTGCCACCTAGGCCACGAGACTGGCCCCCAAGATGACATTTTTAACCTACTTACGAATTGCATTAAGTGGACTAGAAAAAATAGAAAATATTTTTTCCACAGGATAGCTAAGATAGGTCAGTCAAGATAGTGACTAGTGACGCTTGTCTATTAACTATTTATGCATTATTAATAAAATTACAAGAATAAAATTTAAAAAGATCATAAAAAAGCTGAAGACTAATATATACCACAAATATAGATGTAAAAATCCTCAACAAAATAGTAGCAAATTAAATCCAATAATGTATAAAATGAATTATACACATGACCAAGTGCAATTTATCCCAGGTCTTCAAGGCTAGTTCAACATTCAAAAATCAATTAATGTAATCCATCACATCAGCAGGCTAAAAAAAGAAAAATGGCATGATTAGATCAATAGATATAGAAAAAGCACTGGACAAAATCGAACACCGATTCATGATAAAAACTCTTAGTCAACTAGAAATAGAGGGGAAATTCTTCAACTTGACAAAGAATAACTACAAAAAACCTACAGCTAACATCATACTTACTTAGAAATTAAAAGCTTTCTCATTGTGATCAGAAACTAAAGGCAAGGCTGTTCCCTCTCAACACGGCTTTTCAACACCATACTGGAAATCCTAGCTAATGCATTGACAAAACAAATAAGTAAAAAAATAAAAGGTATACTTGCTGGGAAGGAAGAAATAAAACAATATTTGTTCACAGATGACATAATTGTTTATGCAGAAAATCTGAAAAGAGCTGACAAAAAAAATTTCTGCAATTAATAAGCAATTATAGCAAGTTTGCAGATATAAGGTTAATATACAAAATTAAATTCTTTCCTATATACCAGCAATGAATAAGTAGAATTTGAAATTAAAAACACAATACTATTGACATTAGTAGCCAAAAACATGAAATACTTAAGTGTAAGTCTAACAAAATATATAAAAGACCTATTTGAGAAAAACTACAATTTAATTTTTGGAGGTATTGTAGTCTTTCTTTTTGAAATTTTAGTTTACAAATATTCATTGCTAGTACATAGTAACACAATTTGTTTTCCTTGCATAGTGCAGCTATGCTAAACTCATTAATTTTAGAAATATTTTTGTGGATTTTGTGAGATTTCTATGTCAAAAATCATGTCATCTGTGAATAGGGACAGTTTTATTTCTTCCTTTCCAATCTGCATGCCTTTTATTTCCTTTTCTCACCTAATTGCACTCTTTAGAACTTATAGATAAGTGTTGACTAACTGTGTGAACATCCACGCCTTGCTCCTGATCTTAAGAGGAAAACATTCAGTCTTTGACTATTAAGAATGATGACAGATTTACGTTTTTTGTAGATCAGATTGAGGAAGTTTCTCTTTATTCCTAACTTGCTGAGAGACTTTATCATAAATAGATATTTATGCACCAATCGATATGATTATATGGCTTATCTTCTTTGGGCTGTTAATCTGGTAGATTACATTGACTGATTTCTGAGTATTGAACCAGCTTCACATTCCCAGGATAAACCCCAATTGGTCATGGTTAATTACGTCTTGATTTGAGTTGCTGATATTGTTTGAAGAGTTTATTAAAGAGTTTTCCTATATTGTGAACTAATATATTGTAGGATTTTTTTGTACTATCTTTGTCTAGTTTTAGAATCAGAGTAATGCAAATCTCTTATAGTGTTCCCTCTTCTATTTTATGAAAGAGACTGTGTAGAATTAATTGGCATTAATTCTTTAAATGTTTGGCAAAATTCACCAATAAGACCAAGCAGGTGCACAGATTTCTTTTCCAGAAGGTTCTTAAACTATACCTTCAATCTCTAATAGGGACTATTTATGCTTTCTATTTCATATTGTATGAGTTTTGAAATTTGTAGCTCTTGATAAATTGGTCTATTCTACCTAAGTTATGAATTTATGTACATAGACTTGATAATAGCATTCCCACCTGCAGATCTGTGGTGATATCCTGTCTTTCATTTCTGATGCTGGCAATTTGTGTCTTTTTTTTTCCTTTGTCAATATTGCTATAGATTTATCAACTTTATCGATCTTTTCAAATAACCATATTTTGGGTTCATTGATTTTCTTTATTATTTATTGATTTTTGGTTGTCTTTATTTTCTTTCTTCTTCTTGCTTTGGGTATATTTTGCTGTTCTTTTAAACATGGACTCTTAGATTATTGATTTGAGACTTTCTTTTCTAATATAAGCATTTAATATGTATTTTCTCTTAGTACTGCTTTAGCTGCAGCCCACAAATTTGATAAGTTGCAGTTTGACTTTTGTTCAGTTCAAAATATGTTATCACTTCCCTTGAGATTTCTTATTTGACCCATGGATTATTTAGAAGTGTGTTGTTTAATTTTCATGTTTTTGTATATTTCCCTTTTATCTTTGTGTTTTTATTTCCAGTCTAATTCCATTATGGTCAGAGAGCATGCTTTCTATTTTTAGATTATTATAATTTGAGTAAGATTGTTTTTTCACCAAGATTATTATCTATCTTGGTGAATTTTCTATGCTCCCATTAAAAGAACATGTATTCTGCCTTTGTGCAGAATGTTATAAAAATATCAATTAGATCCAACTAATTCATAGTATTATTCAGCTCTTCAGTATCCATACTGATTTTTTCTTATTATTTCTATTGATTACTGGGAGAGGAGTATTGATGTCTTCAACAATAATTGTGGATTGATCATTCCTCCTTTCAGTTCTGTCAGTTTTTGCTGGAGGCATTTTGAAACTTTGCTGTTCTTTGCACGCACATTTACAATTAATTTGTCTCTTTTGTGAACTGACCCGTTCATCACTGTATAGTGTCCATTTTTATCCCTGGTAATGTTCTTTGCTTTGAAGTCTGCTTTGTCTAACTTTCTTATAGTCACTATAGTTTTTTTTTGATTTGGTTTGGAAAGTTTTGGTTTTTTGACTTTTATTTACCTATATCATTGTATTTAAGTGAATTTCTTGCATATGCCATATATTTTGGTCATTTTAAAATCAGTTCTGACAATCTCTATATTTAATGACTCAAAATTATTTTTATATTTAATCTAATTTTTAACACATTTAGATTTGTCTTCCATTTTTTAAATTGTTTCATTTGTTTAATCTGCTATCAATTCTCAATTCCTCTTTTTCTGCTTCTTTTTTAGTTATTTGGATACATTTTAATATTCAATTTTAGTTTATATATTATGGGTTTTTTTTACTATTTCTTGTATTTTTTAGTAGTTTTTCCAGAGATTAAAACATACTTATTAAATTTTCAGTCTTTTTGATCAATGTTTTGTTATTTCATATATCATTTAGAAAATTACCACTATAATTATAATATAATTATTTCTATTTCCTTTTAGTTCCATAATTTCCTATGAGAAATCCAAAGCCATTTGAATCATTATGCCCCTCTAGGTAACACATCATTTTTCTTTGTCTTCAATATTTTTTTCTTTGTCTTTAGCTTTCAGCAGTTTTAAATGTGTTTGGGCATGGATTACTTTGAGTTTATCCAGTTTGAGGCTCACTAAACTTAAGTCAATAGTTTCATGTCTCTTACCCAATTGTGAAGTTTTCACTCATTATTTACGCAAATATTTTTTTCTGTACTGCAGTTTTTTTTTCCTCTCTATTTTAGGCTACAAAGACATGAATAGTAGGCTTTTTATTATTGTTTCACAGGTTCGTTTTTTAAAATCTCTTTTCTCTTTCTCCACTCTGAGTGAATAATTTTGACTGACAAGTTTTCAAGCTCACTGACTCTTTCCTCTGTCATCTCTAATTTGATATTGAACTTGACCATTAAAAAAAATCAGTAATTGGTTTTTTCAGTTCTTAAAATTCTGTTTGGTTCTTCTAAATATCTTCTCTTTCTTTGTGAGATTTTGTATCTTTCCATTTGTCTTAAGAAGCTTCTCTCTAAAATATTGAAACATATTCATAAAAGCTGATTTAAAAGTCTTTTTCAGATAATTGCAAGATCTGTGTCTTCTTAGAATTGACATCCACTGTTTCTTTGTTTGTCAAGTAATTTTAGATTGTATTTTGAACATTTTGAGTACCATATTATGAGACTCTTGGTCTTGTTTAAATCCTATGGAGAATACTAATTTAATATTTTTTTTTGCAGAGCAAGATTCACCCTGAGCTAACATCCATGCCAATCTTCCTCTATTTTCTATTATGTGGCCCACGAGCACAGCTTGGCTGCTAAGAGAGTGGTGTAGCTCAGCGCCTGGGAACCAAATCTGGGCCACCAAAGCAGAACATGCTGAACTTAACCCTAGGCCACCAGGGCTGGCCCAATATTAATTTATTTTTCATTTTAGTTTTTTAGCAGCCACTTGACCTGGGGAGGTTCAGGCCACAAGTTTTGATTAGTCTCGTGTGGGGTGTATATCAATGTCAGTTTTTGCAAGGTTAAATATATCTGTTCCATGGGTGGACCACCCAGTGGCCAGTGAGGGATCTGGGTGGTGATCTAGCCTATTGTTTAGTTCTCAAATACTATATGGAATGCTCTCATGGTCAGATCCATGCATGTGCAGCTTGCAAATAATGCTGAAAATTCATGAATAACTTTATGGAGTCACTTTTATGAATTCTTTCCTCTTTTATCTCCTCAATAATTCATGGTTCTTTGAGCTTCCCCTTTTCTGTACTGTAGCCAGAAAGCTGAAATTTTATTTCCCCTGGTTTACTACACATTTCTCATGGTTGTGTCTGCATCTAGGACTATAAAATAGAAGGATATATAGAGAAAAAAAGCAATGGAGTTTTGTCCCATCCTCTTGTGACCACAGTTTTTCTTATCATAAAGGAGGATCATGCTTGCTCAGAATTTTAGCTTCCTGTAGGCTCCTCTTCCTGCCACTTTTGGTGTCACCATTGCCAGGGGATTGCTTTGGGGCTGGAATGTGAGAAGATGGAGAAAAAGAAAAGAAAAGAAAAATGGAGGCATTTCGTCTATTTTCTTTGACCATTAGGAGTCACTTTGCCTCTCTTTGAGCCAGAACTACAGAACTTCTGGAACTCCCTTTGTCTTTTTCGGATGGTGTTGAGTTGAGATCATAGATGGATGCTAAAGGATATAAAGGATATACTAGCCAACAGTACTTCAAATTCTGGTTTTCTTCCCAATGTTCCAACTATTATTTACTTTCCCTTTTGTTAAATAGCTGCTCCCTGCATTCTGTCCAGTTTTCATAACTGCATTTGGAGGGGGGATAGGATGAAACGTGCTTATTCCTTCTCATCCAGAAAGAAATTCCCATGAGAAAACTTTTCTGAAATTTTAAGTGTTTCAGTACTATGAGTATCTTACTTTTGTATGCTTTATAAATATTTTTAAAGCAGCTGATGGAAAAAAACGCATGAAAAACTTCATTTTGGTATTGATTAGTTTTTCTCTGCTGCTCTGAACTTTTGCTATAAAATCAGCAAAAACAAATTGATTACTTGAGGGGCAATTATGCCAATATTAGGCTTCTCTTAGAGTTAGCGCATCACTCTGACTAAAAAGCCCAGCTCTATCTACTGTTTTTGTGTGTTTGAAGTTATTCCTGTTGAAATGGGTTAGAAACGGTCACAGAAAGTTCAAGACGAATGCCAATTGAAAAGCATCTAACTCTTTAGAGCTTATGTTCAGTTTTAGATTGTAACCTACATTTGTTTTATGTATGACAATTAGCCCAGTTCATGGCATAGTGCAAGATATACAACAGATATGCAAAATACGTTTGCTCAACTTGTTGAGAGATTAAACCAATGCATGCAATTCTTCAAGCACACATTGAATGTCTCTTCTGCATAAGATACTACAGTGAATGGCGATAAAAAAATGACCAAGATATGTCTCTGACATCCAGAAACTCTCACAGTGAGAAAGACAGACTTGTAAACAACTCTGATAGGGCAGAATGAAACAAATAAAAAGATATGCTGGGGAAATTTATCACAAGGAAAAATAAAATCTGAGTAGAGGTAAAATATTTTTGTTGGATCTAAGTAAAATGCCACACAAAATCTTGCTGAATAAAGTCAATGTAATTTCATGAAAAGAACACTCAAATTGGAGTCAGGAAACATGAATTTTTTTTAGTTCTGCTGTTATCTACCTCTCTGATCTTGCAGTGTATACGCCATCTTGATTTTCTTCCCCAATCTGAAAAACAAGGGACTTAGCTGATCCTTATGGTCACTTATAGCACAAATTTATTTTATTATTTTACATAAAAATTCTCTATCAAGATTTAATAAATATTGATATTTTGTCATAGTCACTTCAGATGTTTTTAGATATAAAACATCGCAGATAAGTTAGACCCTTCAATGCCTCATTCTTGGCCTCCCTCCTCAATAGCAGTCATTACTTTGAAGTTGGTTTATGTCTTTGTGGTCCAGTTTTTAATGTTTTGACTACATGTTTACGAGGCCACATTATTGTGCCATATATTTTTATATTTTACATTTTTTTATTATACTGTAAATATCCTTCAGTAGCTTGCTCTATGGAGGAATGGAACTTAACATTTTCACTTAAATGTATATATGAGAGATTAATTCTTGTAGGTAAATATAATCTAATTCATTCATTGAATAGTAATACATAATAAAAATATACCAAATATACATGTCTAACACCTACAGATTAATTTTACCCCAATATTTCTTTATTAAAAATCATGCATATATCCTTTATATCTTGGACCCATATGATGTATTCTCTAAGACATATATAGAATTGAAATATCTGGGTCCTGGTGCATGTGTATCTTGAAGTTTATTAGACATTGATAAACTGTTTTCCAAAGTGATTTTACTGTCAACATTTGAGAATTCTGAGTTCTCCACATGCTTTCTGACACTTATTTTCTGACTTCTATAGTTTTCTGGGCATGAAATAGTATTTCATCTGCTGGAGGTTTTGGGTAACATCTTTTATAATGCTAGGTAAGTTACCTACCTTTCTGGTTTCCTAAGAATTATTTTTTGTATATTAGGTTTTTGTTTATATAGTTCATAATAATGCTTTTGTCATAAGTGATTTTTTATTTTATCAAATCCCTTTTCTAAAACTATTGATATGATCATAAATTCTTTTATCCTCCATGAATGTGATTAAACAGTGGATTGCATCATTGAATACTCTGAAACTAAACACTTCTTATATTCCTGAAATAATCCTGTGTATACCCACATATATATCAGACTTTGATTGTAGGATTGCTAATACTTTCTTTAGAATTTTTGCATCTATATTCATCAGTGAGATTTATTTATAATATTATCCTTGTCTATTACCTAAATTTTGGTGCTCTCATTAAAAAAAATTGGGAATTTTGTTTCTTTCTATTTTCAGAAAAGTTTGGAGATTGCAATTTATCTGTTCTTTCCTAAATTGAAGACAGATTATAACTTTCCAATAAATTTCGATAGCTGTAGTAATGAGTAGTCTAAAAACAGATTGTAAATATTTTACTTAACCTCTCTTAACCTCAATTTCTTCATTTATGGTGACATTAACCATACTTGCTTTATATGTTTCCCGTGAGGACCAAAATATACATAATATATGAAAAGCACACGTTTGACTTAAATGTTAATCATAAGTGAAAAACTTAGAAAGGAAACAGATTATTGAGGATTTTGACTGAATAGCTATGGGATAATGACATTAAGGCATAGGAGTTTGGACGTAAAAAATCAGTGGAAATAATTCAGAAATTAAGATGAACACTAGAAGCTCTGTTGTTTAAGTAGTGTCCAACCAGCCTCTAACATCCAGAGGCTTTTACGAAGGGGCATGGGTGTGGGTTTTGTGTTTATATGCAGGCATGAGTTTGCGTGCCCAAAGTCAATCTAACTATAACTCTGATTGATTTTAGATAAAGCACTATTTATTCCAGTCATGAGTCTCTCTATGCCATAGTTGCTAGAGGCAAAAAACTTTGGACTTTGGATTTGATGTGAAGCCAAATGGCTTTTCGTTTGTTAACATTTTGAAGCAGCAACTATAGTTTTGACTGAGAAACAAAATGCCCTCAGGAGACACAGCAACTATATTAAATAAATTTTATATGACCACTCAGGATATATCTGGACCATCTTATCCTCTCCCAGTTGGTGTGTGCTAAGAAAATACCAAGTGGAAAATATTTTCCTGAACAAAGAGGTATTGTGGTACCTAAGTCACACATTATGTTCAAGATTATCAGAAATTTAGGCATAGCTATTGTTAATAGCACTGGATTCCAAATCAAGAGCATCCTCTTGATTCTAATCCTCTTGTAATCCTCTGCCATTACCAATTTGGCAAGTGACTTTACTCTCTCTGCGCCTTATTTTACACATATGTGAAAGGGTACATACCAGATAACTACTTTTCTTCGTAAAATTATTAGGAAGATCAAATATCTTTTTTTATTGTAAAATGAAGGGATTGAACTGGTACACGAGTTATTACTAACAGAGAATATGACAGATAAGCCTCAAATTTTCAGTGACTTAATACAAGAAATTTTTTATGTTTTTATCTTGTGAGAGTGACTTTCATTCAAATCAAGACACTTCTGTGAGTGAAAGGGGGCACTATTAATTAGACTAGGAAATTGGACACAAAGACTGTCTTGAGCAAACCTGGGACCCTGTTTCTCACTGACAAGTCTAATATAGGTGTTCCTGGTTAGGTGGCTTTTTTCCTAGTAGGTAATCAGAGACTCAATTCCTTCTAGATTTTGGCTCTGTCATCTTCCATATGTGAATTAGAAAACCATTCTAGTGTCAGTAGAATACTAGTAAACCATCTGTCCAAAAAAGAAAAAAAAAGTGGAGCTCTAATGTGCAGCATTTGCTGATTACTCCAGTGTAAACGCTTCCACCATGTTCAGTTTCAAGCTACCAACTAACAACAGGCTGAAAAAACTCCTGAACATATATAAGAAGTGGCTCTTGCTTGCTGGTGGGATCTGGCTCCAGAATGTCATTCATAAGGCGTTTTCTCCTTTCTAATCCAGCTATAATGGGAAGAAAGCATAGAAGATTATGTATGGGAGATTTTTTAATGGACTAGAGCTTGAAATAGATCTTACCACCTTCATTTCCAATCCACTGGTTAGAATTCAGTCACAGGCAACCACTGCAAGGAACCTGTGACGGATAGTCCATGTGTACCCAGGAAGAAACGGAATTGGGTTACATAAACAGAAAGCCTGCCTCTGCCACAACTAGATCATGTCCAAGATTACCTCTTGTTGTGAAATACTATAAAAAACATAATTACAAACCTGCAATTATCTGTTCCCTAATAACATAAACACTTAACCTTATATGTACTTGGTGGGGGTGGGGGGTTGGCTGATCATCTGTAATTGAAAATATAGAGTGTGGACTAAATACGTTGCTGGGTAGAAATGTTCTAAATATATTTCTTTAGTTAGAACTTGACAAAATAACTCTATGTATTCCTTATAAAGCAACTCTTTAAGAGTTTCTATTAAATATTGAAACATTGTCTCCAAATCTAGAAATCAAACTATTTAAATTGCACTTTTCAGCTTTGAAATTTATTCAAATGTAATGTGTCCTACTTGAATCACTTCTTGGTAAGGATTGAGTTGACATATCTAAAGTAAAAAAGTTTCATTGGTAGCTCTACTGAAATGGCAATAGTGACGTGGAGCAAGATAAAGCCACCTCTCCTTCTGAGAAAGTTTCCCTGTGTCAGCTTCAAAAAGGAACTTGTTAATTTTGTAGCTAGATCTCCACTGATTTTGTCGTAAGATACATGACAGTGTGCATAATAATTTGCATAAAAATTCTACTTTGTTCAACTTGAATCTCAATCAACATGGAACTTGAGATTATCTGAAAATACTTTGAGTGGGGGAGTATTGAATAGATGAAGTAAGACAATTCAATATCAAATCTTACTATAATAGTATCATTATATTTTCTACTGAACTCATTTTCAGGGCATACTTTTTCTCACATTTACAGTGAAGTTCATTTTGTAAATTTTTTCTGATAGCTGATTTATTTGGTAGACAGTGTTATGATATTAAATGGTAAAATACAAAGAAGATATTTTGGGCTTATGAGTCTATCTGAAATTTGTCACTCGTGTAGCATCTACATTATTTAACACGAGTCTGCATTCCATGGAGCCATTTACTTCCTTAATATTCATGGTATACATGATGTAAAAGTAGTTTTCTGACACCTTAATATTCATGGTATACATGATGTAAAAGTAGTTTTCTGACAATAGAGAATTTCTGACTAATCTAAAGCCAAAATGTCTGAGCTTGAATCCTGACTGCCACTTAGTAGCTCTGTAATTTGGAGCAAGTCACTTTAACCTCTTTATGGCTCAGTTTCTTTTCTGTGAAATGGAGGCTGTACAATTTGAGTTTATGCCTCAAAGTTTTGTTATGAAGATTAAATTAGTCAATATATAAAAAAATACTTTAGAATAATAACAGTACGTGGTGAGTGTTTTACAAACATTATTATTATAATTGTATTTATTAGCTTTGGGTGGTAAGATTACAGTCAATTTTGTATCTTCAAGTATCTGCATTTTCTTTGTTTTTTCCTAAAATAGACATTTCCTCACTTAAAAACAAAAGTAAAAGCAAAAACAAATTACTTCTTCATTGTCTCTATAATGTGCTCTTTCATCCAAAGGGTCAAGATGATTTTACTAATTCTAATTGCCAAAGAGATGAAGGCCACATTTAATCTAAATAATTATTTTAATATTCTATAACAGTTCTTCAAAGTTCAAACTGCATGATAAAAAATCAACTGAAAAATTATTTTCTGATCTGAATTCTAATAAAAGATTATAATCAACCCATCTCACACCTTCAGCTAAGTCACATGAATTATTTTTTCCATGTTCTCTTTATATTTCTTTTGATAAAAAATTTTCTTTCTCCTGTGAATTTTAAGTCATTTTACAAGAAAGCAGTTTTCAGTTATTATCAGAGAAAATAATCAATTGGATGTTAGTTGAGTTTAGCTTTTTGCTAGGTAGAAAAAGCCTTAAATTTTGAATCTGTCACTATGACCTATCACTTTCTTGCTATTCAGTTCCCTGGGGTCTCAACTGTGAAACAGACTAACAATGCTGAACTTAAAAAAAATAAATAAATGTAAGTCATTTACTTTCCATTTATAGGAAAACTCTAAACATTGAATGGACACAAAGGCTTTTGATGCTTCTTGTATTCCTCTCAGATGTGAATTGCATTGTCCAGAATATCACAGCCTTGCTTAGAAACCTGGGTTTCTGGCCTCAATGCTGGGAGCTATAAACATGTAATTTTTCTCAGTGAGAAAATGGTGGTGAAATTTATAGTTTAAGCACTTATAGCTTTATTATCCACATTATATTTAATGTTAGCTTATTTGTCTCATTAATATTGTCACTGACCACTTTTACATTTATATGTCATATCTTTGAAAATTTAAGCTTTAGTCCCAGTTAGCCGCTCATTAGCTTTATAAGCTTGGTTATCTCTTTAAATGCTCCAACAAATTAGAATATTAGAGTAGAGGGATTTGTTCCCTACTTTCGGTAACAATCTATAGCTTATGAAATTTAACAACTCTGCAGGATTATTTTTGAAATCCAGATAAGCAAGCCCTTTGGACCAGATGAGGGACCAAGAAGTCAAGTCTGTGGCAGTGGCTGTCATGTCAAGCAGATCTAGTATAACAGCAGTGTTAGAATCAAAGCTTATAAAAGTGTCCTGAGGAACACGTAATACATATGACAACATTTTGGAAATGTAGACTAACAGGCAGATGGCAGGTGATGGCATTATTGCTGCATGACATAGTATTATGGAGTGTGGTGGGGCTGAGGGGAACTTAGGGATTTGCTACTGAAAGGCAGTTAGTATTTTAGAAAGAATGTGAACTCTGGAGCTAGACTGCTTGGGTTTGAATCCTGGACCTACCATTTACTAGCCATGTGGTTTGTGCAAGTAACTTTGTATTCCTACAATTCAGATGCTCCATCTCTATAAATAGTACAGTCATCCCTCAGGATCTGTAGGGGGATTACTCCCAGGACCTCTGCAGATACCAAAATCCATGGATGCTCAAGTCCCTTATGTAAAATGGCATCGTATTTGCATATAACTTATGCACATCCTCCATCGGGCTCTATTCTATCCATTCAGTGTCTATACTAGGGACACTGAATCTTGAAATTGATTTCTCTCTTTGCTTTGATCTCTGATGAGAGCTGAATTTGTGACCCAGCTTCCACAATTACACAATACTCCTTTGCGTAGTAAATTTACAGGGACTTTCTTTTACTACTCTTATTTTTCACTTTGTCTTGATTTCTTTACTTCGTCTCTCTGACTCTCCATGGCTTCGGCAAGTTGTTTTGGAAACTACATAGGGGATTACTTATTAAGTTAAGTTTCCAGAAGTGGAATTGCCATGTGAATATACATAAATGTTCTTGTAGCCTTTGATATCTACTGCAGCCTTTGATTTGATGAAAGAGTCTCTACCTTGCCTCAAAGATGCTTTTATTATTGTTTATGAATTAAATTCATAAAAACGAACCCAGCATATCCAACATGAACAATGCCTACTTCAAATGACTAATGTAAAATTAAACAAGAGGATAGATGTTCAGTATATCTAATAGCTTTTGATAAATACTGATACATTAATAAATATTAACCATTGTTAGAGTATGTTCTAACCAACCACATTACTGGTGTCTTTAGTTTCCATTTAATAAAGGAGATTAAAGGTTATATTGCAGAAAATGTCTCAGCAATACAAAACCTTTTTCTTTTTTCTTTTCTTTTCTTTTTTTTGTTTTGGCGAGGAAGATTGGCCCTGAGCTAACATCTGATGCCAATCTTTCCACTTTTTTTTCCCTCCCCAAAGCCCCAGTACATAGTTGTATATACTATTTGTAAGTCATTCTAGCTGTTCTATGTGGGATGCCACCACAACACGGCTTGATGAGCAGTATGTAGGTCTGCACCCAGGATCCAAACCAGGGAACTCTGGGTAGCCAAAGCAGAACGCATGAACTTAACCACTCGGCCACAGGTCAGCCCCATTATTTTTCTTTACTAACTGTGTCACCAATGTCTTAGAGCCCTTGGGCAAATAATAGTGTCCTTTGGTGCACATTTTAGCCAAATGGATTTCTTCATACCAATGTTCCTGTGCCTATGCTGTAATTTTCCTTGTAAAATGCTCAGGAGATATGGTTGAAAAACATTAATGTCCATTAACCAAAGACAACAGGTTTTCAAATGTATGAGCTTCATAGGGCTTTGTTTGCTGCACATAATGAATGAAATTACCACACTGTTTATCTTCTTTTTCTTTCTTTATTTTTGGGGGGGTGAGGAAGATTGGTCTTGAGCTAACATCTGTAGCCAATCATCCTCTTTTTGCCTAAAGAAAATTGGCCCTAAGCTAACATCTGTGCCATTCCTCCTTTATTTTGTACATGGGTCATTGCCACAGTGTGGCTTGATGAGTGGTGTGTAGGTCTGCACCCTGGATCCGAACCTGTGAAGTGGAGCATGTGAACTTAACCACTCTGCCACCGGGCCATCCCACACACTGTTTATTTTCAACCAATAATTAGTTTTCAATTGTAAAAGCTAGGATTTACTGCCAGGGCCTTTATTTATTGAGTTGACACCATCATTCTCCTTGGGGATAATGCGATGTTTACCGTGGAGTACATGTTGTTTACTGTGAGGATTATTTTTACACTCGCATAGTTCTAAACGGCAAATTAACTCAGGCAGAGGCTCTCTATTAACATGTTCAGCCAAACTAACTGTCCACAAACTGCAAAAGCAGGTTTCATTTTTTTAGTGACAGATTGAGCAATAAAGATGTGTCGATGTTGCCTGAAAATATGGACTCCAGGGTGTGTGAAATACGTTCTTTCCTGTTTTCTTTGTAAGAAAGGGAAAAGAAAGTAAGAGTCCACTGGTTATGCATCCCAGCTTTAGAAAATGAATGTGTCCGTGACTGACTATCCTTTAGTTTTTAATTGCCTGTTTGACAGTAAATCTATTTCCATAGTGCAGAGTCTACATTTCATGTTTTATTTGAAGTATGTGCTCCTAATTCAGGATAACAGCATTTAGCTCGTTTTGTTTATATAGTTTATTTTGTGTCATGGCATTGTTTGTCTCTTAACAAAAGTCACTGTTCATGAGAATTTTTCGGATCCTTACAGCCTCCTAAAACATTTGCATCCTTTGGCCATTATGTTTGAAGAAAGTTCAACTGAAAAATAAAAATGTGGTCAGTACATTTCATTAAAAAAAAAAAGAAAAAACATCTAGTTTACGTATTTGCTCTACGTGTTGCTCCCTCCCTAAAACGCCCAACAAGCTTACCAGAAAATGCTTTACACCAAAGGTCATTCATTTTCTTTTTTTCTCACTGGACGTTTCAGTTTGATGTCATGAAATCATAAAAATAATCCAGATCTATTAAACATAAGAATAATACATCAATATGTAAGACACATTAAAAAGAAGTGGCAGGTTAATCACTTTGGGGCTAATATTGTACACCCAGAGCTTTGAACCGTCTTCCCCAGAATCATATGGTTACACAGAGGCGCGTTAGGAGCCACTGCGGGGAAGACCAGCAGGCCTAAATAGGCTGTGTGCTGAAGCCCCCAACTTCAGCTAGCCATATACGTTTACTTCCACTTTGGACCTCTTCACCTAGGCTGGTGCAGTCACCCTAGATGTACATTTGCTTAATTACAGACAAGACGCTGTGTTCTGTAGGAGATAGTGATGGGTACCCTCTCTGACTTTCCCTTGAAATGTATGGATTTTCCATCAACAACTTATATCTATTTTTAATTGAGGTAAAATTCGCATACAATAAAATTTGTCTTAAGTGTATATTTGAGTTTTGACAAGGGTATACACCCAGGTAACCAACATCCATGTCATAATACAGAGTATTTCTCTCATGTTTTCTTGTCTCTCTTCTCCCTAACTCTGTTGGAAGCAACCACTTCTGGTTTTCATCATTACAGTCTGTTTTCGCCTGTTCTATAATTTCATACATATGCAGTATACAGCACCTACTGTTTTGTGTCTGGATTCTTTTGCTCAACATAGCGTTTTTGAGATTCATCCATATCATTGCATATATCAGTAACTGTTATTTTTTATTATTATTGTTGCAGAGTAGTTTTCTGTTGTTTGAGTATACTATGATTTGCTTATCCATTCTTTGGTTGATGGACATTGGGGTTTTTACCAGTTATTTATTTGTACGAATAAAGCTGCTAAGGAGATTTTTGTGCAAGTCTTTTTATGGACGTGTGTTCATTTAACTTGGGAAAATACTTAGAAATGGATTGCTGGGTTGTAATTATGGAGTATGTTTAACTTTATAAGAAATTGTCAAATACGTCTTTAAACCGGGTATTCCATTGTATACTCCCACCAGCGATGTATGAGAGTACCAGGTGCTTCATATCCCCCCAACATTATCAATCTTTTAAATTTGAGCCATTTTTGTGGCTAAGAGACACTATCGTATTAAAGTATCAATTTGCATTTTCCTTCTGACTGGTGATGTTGAGCATTTTTCATATGCTTACTGGTCAATTTTATATTTTCTTTCTGGAAAAATTTATTCAAGTCTCATGGCCATTTTTTAATTTGGTTGTTTTCTTTATGTTATTGATTCATAGGAGTTCATTGTACATTCTGAATATAAATCTGTTGTAAAATACGTTTTGAAGATATTTTCTCCAAGCCTGTGCTTTGACTTTATTTTATTAAAGGTAGCTTTTAGTGAACAGAAGTTCTTAATTTTGATAAAACTCAACTCCTCCTGTATTTATTTTTTCTTTTTTCATTAGTGCTTTCATACCCCGGACATTTTTGCATACTTCAGAATATGAAGTTATCCTTTTATGATTCACTCTAAAAGCTTTATATTTTTAGCTTTTATGTGTAGGTCTATGAATCATCTTCAATAAATTATGGTGTGTGATGTGCTTGGTATTGAGGCTCATTTTCTTCCTCTAGACTCTTAACCAGCACCATTTGTTGAAGTGACTTTCTTTCTCCATTTAGCCGCATTGATGTCTTTGTTGACAATCAGTTGACCATGTTCGTGTTAATCCATTTCTGGATTTTCTATTTTATTTCATTGATTTGTACATCTATTGTTATGCCGATCCCACACAGCCTGGATTAATGTAGCTTTACAGCACATCTTGAAACAAGGTGTGTAAGTTCTCCAGCTTCATCTTTTTCAAGATACTTAGGCTATTCCAGGTCCCATTTCCACATATATTTTAGATTCAGCTTACCAATTTCTACAAAATGGTAGCTGAGATTTTTATTGTATTGCATTCCATATATAAATTAAATGGGGGAGAACTGAATCTTAATAGTATTATCTTCAAATTAATGAATATTGTATACTTCTTGAGTTACTGAGATTTTTAAAAATGTTCTCTAAGCTATGGTTTGTTTTCAGTATAGAGATCTTGCAGTTCTTACCTGAAATTTATTTCTAAGTATATTATGGGTTACAAGTATAAATGGCATTATTATTTCATTTTCCAATTGTTTCATGCTACTCTTAGAAACACAATTGATTTATATACATTGGCTTTGTATCCTATGATCTTGCTAAATTCACTTATTAATTATATTAGTTTTAAATAAATTCCTTAGGATTTCTTCCTTTCCTTTATTTGAAGTATGCTTTTTGGTGAGGAAGATTGGCCCTGAGCTAACATCTGCTGCCAATCTTCCTTTTTTAATTTTTCTCCCCAAAGCCCCAGTGCATAGTTGTATATCCTAGCTTGAGGTCATTCTAGTTCTTCTATGTGGTATGCCACCACAGCATGGCTTGACGAGTGATGTGTAGGTCTGCGCCCAGGATCTGAACCAGCAAACCCTGGGCTGGTGAAGCAGGGCGCTCGAACTTAACCACTTGGCCATGGGGCTAGCCCTTCCTTAAGATTTCTATGTAAACGATATATTCTTTGTAAATAAAGGCAATTTGCTTCTTAATTAATTGACTATAAGCCTTTGCTTTTTTTCTCTTGCTTTATTGCACTTGCTGAAACCTCCAGTACAATGTTGATAGAACTGGTAAGAACATGTCTTTGCCTTGTTCCTGATGTAAAGAGGAAAACATTCCATAGTTTACCCCTAAGTAAGATGTTAGTTGTGGAGCTTTCATAGATACTCTTTTTTTTCAGGTTGAGGATGTTTCCTTCTATCCCTAATTTACTGAGAATTTTTTAAAAATCAAGTAGATGTATAAATTTTTTCAGATGCTGTTTCTATGTCTTTCATGATTTTTCTCTTTTCTTCTGTGACTGTGGAAATTACACTGATGAAATTTCAAATATTAAAACAGTCTGGCATACCTGAAATAAACTCCATTGGGTCATGATGTATTACCTTGTTTTGTATATTTTTGGGCTTGACTTGTGACTATTGTTCTGAAATATTTGCATCTACATTCTAGAGGAAAGTTGGTTTGTAATTTTCTTTTCTAATAATACCTTTGTTCAGTTTTTGTATCAGGATATGCTGGCTTCACAATGTAATATTCCCTCCTCTTATACATTCTGAGTTTGTCTAAGATTCGTATTCCTTTCTTAAATGTTTGATAGCATTACCAACAAAGATAAATTTAGGTTTTGATCTGTAGTAGCGTTCTCATTAATGAGTTTCTTATGTTCATTTAATGATTTTTTCCCTGTGACCTCTAATAGAAATTATTAGCAGAATAATTCAGTTGACAAATTATAATGTATTTAATTATGAGACATCTACTGTGGCTGTCTTCAACTGTTGTTTATTTTTCTATTGCTGTTTAATTTTTCACATAATTTTCTGAGCCTTCTATGTGTAAATTTCTTTATGGTAAGGGCCTGCCTGCTATGCCTGATATTATCACAATTCCAAGCACATTGCCATGGTGTTTTGAGTACTTAGTAAATTCTTACTCATTTGATTTTCTGTCAAAACTCTAAAGGAAAATGTCCTTTATTTGCCTTTAATTAATTCTTTCAAGTGTCAAGGGAGTCCCTTAGTTCCAGTATTATTAAATTTGCTGATTATCAAATCTCTGCTCTTCATTAAAATAGATTTTATCATATCCACTTCTCATTCCACAATAAAATTTAAAGTATCACCAGCTTCTATAAGCAGATACCTTAACTTCTGCAAATTTACAATCCTTGAACTTAATTTGTCATTGGTTCATTTACTTCTAAAACAGAGACCCATCCCTGTAAATGAGCTCTTTTTTTCCTTATTGGATTATTAGAAAATTGTATTTGAGATAATTTTCAGAAAAATGGTGGAAAGTGATATAAATATTAAAATCACCCAGAGGAAATAAAAATTACAGAGTGAAAATATAAACTTTAAAAATTATAAACCCAAATATACTTAGGTGATAATAACAAGAGAAGCAAAATTCTATCCCCTTACTTGGAATGATTCAGAAATGGTCATGTGGCCTAATGATGGCCAATGAGATGCTAGAAGATGTTGGCAGAAGTCTAGTAAAGAGTCATTTTTACTATGAAGGGATAGTTTTCAGGGGGCATATCCCTCTATCCCTATGAATATAAAGAAGAAAACATGCAGATCTTACTCTTCCTCCTAGCTACTTTAAGACCATGAGATGAAACAGTCTCACATTGAAATGGCTACTGTGCCGAGCAGAAGGAAGAAATAACTAGAGCCTGGACACTTGATGACAGTATTGAATTTCTCTATCAACTAATCCTGAAAACTGCCCTATCTTTGGACTTTATCATTTGGATTAATTAATTATATTATCATTCAAGCCAGATCTTTCTTACTTGCAGCTAACAATATCTGCAATGTTATGAGATCATAGTCCAGAAAATAGGATGAAAAATGCATAAGGTGTGTGTGTGTGTGTTTATATCTTTTGGATTAGGGGAATTCACCTTTTGAAGTGGTAACACTTAGGCAGTGATAGAGTGGAAACCACTGGAAAAATACACATGATATAGGGGAAGATTTTAGAGAAATTATGGAAGACCTCTAAAGACCTCAGAAACTGTGGTTTGAGTATCTTATTCAGGGAGGAAGCCAGACTGAAAAAGATGAAGGAGAAAGCTGGCTAAGAGGAAGTGGGTAGATAACATCACACTGATTTTGATATGGATATGAGTTGCAGATTAATTGCTTTAAGTGCAAACTTGAGAATTTTGTTTCCATGGTTTATAAAATTTCCTATGTGGCCAAAGCCAAAACAAAAAAAATAATTGCTAAGTGGATGTGGTATTATATCAATAATTGCTATTTACCTAAATATAACAGACATAGTTGAGCACAATTCAAGTCATCAATAATTGTTATTTGGTTCTTATTTTTAGCTTCATTTTTTTTCCTGAGTGTCAAGTGGCTCTGAATCTTGTAGAATTTTGACGAGCAGTAAAACCAGATTTTAACCAGTTTGACAACAAGGAAAGCCTTTCTATTAACCTTCCTGTAATAAATATTTGGGAGGTATGCAGAACAAAAAAAAATATATGTATATCATATTATTGGCCTATTTAATCAACTTTTAAAATGTTCACAATTTTCAAAAATAAAAACATCCTGTTATCAAGGCCTGCTAGGATTTTGAAGAACAGAATCTGGAATATATTCTACCTACTTCACGTCCACTGCATCTAATCCACAGCAGCTAGCATATTTTCAGTTTGATCTAACTGAATTTCTCAAGTGTGATATCCATAACCATACTCTGCTCTTCTCTGTAATAGCATTTTCCTTTGTCCTATTTTTCTTAGTGCTTATTTCCATGAGAAAATTTGGAAAGAAATTTAGGTGGCCATTTCTATTGCTACTTTTTCTTTAAAGGAAGAAAATCATGACAATGGTTCTTTAACAAAACCTGGGCATATAATTGGTGCATAATATATACCCATTGTTAATTTGTTTTCCAGGAATGACATAACACAGACAAACCATCTTGTTGGTGAGAATTCTGGAAGTCCAGACATTCCCATTCCTGCTTCTTTCCATTGTTCCCCTAACCTAGTAGAATCTAGCCTGTGGAGGTATGGCAAACTGTTTCTTCTTCCAATTTCCCCTGTCATCTGCCATCTCTCTTTGTGTGTGGTTGAATGGAATTAATGGAAGAGAGAAAAATGGTACAGTTTAGGGTACTTTATCCTAAGCTTCCCAGTATTTATCACCGAAGGTAAAAGAAAACCTGCAGGCTTTTATATGTTATATTTTGAAGGTAAATGATATTTGATGAATTTTCGTAAATATTCAATTTATAAAAAATAATTAGGTTCCCATTTCCAAAATGAATGGAGGGATAATATCAACAAAACAAACCACCATCAAATCTAAAATGGGGTCAGAGCCGACAGCTTAATATACAACAAAGCAGAGTTTGTGTTTTCTGGGTCAGGAAAACAGAAGAACCATGCAGAGAGAATTCATCTACAATTTAAAAATACTTCACTGCAAATGTGCCTTCAAATCTACGCTGGTTGTTCTTCGATAATCAAAGTCGTCTTGTAGTTATTTTTCTGAAGGAAGGAAAAGAGCTTGCTTGTCGAAAAGGAATATGAGCAGATTCAATTAATTAGGGGAGATGTGGAGCAGGTACAAATGGTTAAATATTAGAATTCGTGATTAGGATTTTTGTATCATTATTTTGTACCTCTGTTTACTCCACTGTTTCAGGCTAACGGACGTCAAACAAATGTAGCATGCCTCAGAGAGGACCTGTGGAAGATTAAGCAGTGAATGGGGCACCAGGCTGGAATAAGGATACGTAGACTCAGTTTCCCTCACTCCCACATGGCTCTCAACCTCTGTGACTTCCAAGTGCTTAGTGTCCAGGTGAGGTCAATAACTGTGAGATGCAGGGAGAGTTTATAGAAGTTCTTTGAGACCTATGATAGAAGACATAAAAACATGTCCGGATTATAGCTCTATAAAGTAGAGTTTGCAGAATGTTATTAAAGCAGAAAGAATTCATGAACCTCAAAAATAATTTAACATTTACCCATAGTTTATGACGTAATTGCAAAATTCCTGCTACTGTAGAGACTGAGGGCTACTAGGTAGAGATTAGCTTCCACTTCTCAAGGCTTCTCACCAACTGGATCCTGAACATATGGAGACTAGAAAGATACGAGATAAACAAATAACGTGCAATTTCAATTCAATGAAAGATTCTGCACTAGGCTCCTTAGAGCCCATAGAGCTGATGGAGACTGATAGAAAGCCTCAAAGAGCAAGGGTACATATCCTGGTAAAATGATGCACCCTTGGCTAGGTGAAGTGTACTCCGTATACAATATTTAACAAATACTAAGGAGAAGCTTCAGAGTTTATGTATGATGACAATGATAATATGATGATTACATTCTAACATAGCACTCGAAATGCACCAAGTGAACTTGTAAGCCTTTTGTTTTATTGTCTTACTTGATCCTTATTAATTTTATCTCTCTTTACAAATGAGGAAATTGAGGTACAGAAAAATTAAATAATTTATCCATGATCACACTGCTAGCAAGTGGTAGAATCAGCTGTTGATGCTGAAGCTTGTCTCCCTGCCTCTAAGACGGCACACTGCCTCAGATGTGCCCACTTACGTGCACATGTTCCAGTCCTCAGGCTTCAGAATGGACGGATAGAACAGAAAACCCTGCTTAGAGAGGAAATCAGAGGTCTATGAAGGGAGCAACTGAGACATCTCCCACAGAGTGTGACAGCCAACACAAGCCTGAAGAGCTGTGAAGCATGAGCAAAATGAAGAAAAATGGCATGAAATTATGCAGAGATGTGACCAGAAAGGAAAGAGAGAAATAAGGAGACAGATAGGGTGGAAGGAACAGAGGAAGATTATCAGTTAAGATTAGTTTCAGTTGCAAATGAAACAAACTCCAAGATAAGTGGCTTACACAAGATTTTTAATAATTACTTATTTCTCTCTCATGTTAAAAGAATCTGTGGATGGATTTTCAGACTTTTTAGGGCCACTAACAGTGTAATCAGAGGTCCAGGTTTCAACATGTGGATGCAGCGACAAAATGAACATTCAAGTTCCAGCCTTGTATCCATATTTTAGGCATCAGGAAAAGGAAAGGAGAAAAAATGGCATATCCCACCACTTAAAGGATATTTCACATAAGTTAAAGACATTTCTAATTTGTCAAGGTGGCCAGAACATAACCTCGTAGCCATACATAACTCCAAAGGAGGCTGGAAAAGTAACCTTTAATCCATGCA
This sequence comes from Equus quagga, assembly GCF_021613505.1. NCBI lineage: Eukaryota > Metazoa > Chordata > Mammalia > Perissodactyla > Equidae > Equus > Equus quagga. The sequence continues at coordinate 97,946,881 of NC_060271.1, forward strand.
GTCATGTGCTTTAAATTAGGCTTTTATATCTTAGGAAGAAGGAGAAAATTAATATTGAGAGGCAGCTGGTAGTTTCTGCATGAGCAAAAAGGAAGAAACATAGTAAACACAATCAAGGAAAAGAGCAATATTTGAAATAGCACACACCCAAGACATGCAAAATATTACTCCACATGTGATCCGTGCTATTGAACAAGTTAATAGAAATATTAATTTACTAAAATGAGATATTCACTTCAGAATGAGATTACAAAGGAAAGTACAGAGCTAAGAAAGCAAATTGAAAAATCAAACTACTAAATAAACTGAAAACAAATAACAGAATAGATAGATCTGAAATAGCATTAATAGCATATTTGAAATATTTCAGATAATCACAAAGAATGCTGAGGAAAATAACCAACAAATAAACAAACTGGAGAGAACATAACAGATATGAAAGACAGCCAGTAAATTTCCAACATGAGGAGAGCTTGTGTCTCTGGAGTAGAAAATGCAATAGATAGAACAAAATAGTACTTTAAAAATATGAGATTTCCCTAAAATGAAACATGATGAGAATTTAATATTGAAAAGATGCAGTCTAATACAGGAAAAAATGATACAAAATAATTGACATTAAAATATATTCTCATTAAGTTATCATGAATGAGTCTTTCAGTCTTCTAGATAGGAGCACTAAAAAAAAAGCAAGGACAGATTATGTTGACTTCAGATGAATCCACCACAACCTTCCATGGCAGAATATAATGGAGAAGCATCTATTTAGTTTATGGAAAATAAGGCATGATCCAAAAAAGACTATACTCAGCAAAGATAAAATTCAAATACAAAGTCAACAGAAAAACAGCCTCAAAAATAAAAGAATCCCAGTGAATGTAGCACCCATGGTTCTTTCTTGAAACAAAACAAGAAAAGGAAATCCAACCCATTAAAAGATGAAGAGAAGTTTAAAAATAATGAAAAGCTGGGTAGCGGATAGTGAGCATTAAATCTATTTAAACACTAAAACTAAAGAGGGGGTGACATCAGCAACATGGAGGAGTGAGCTGTTCCCTTTGTCTCTCCCCCTTTGAACTACAACTAAATGGACATTCATTGATCCACAGAGGATACCCACACACCCACACAGCACATCAGGATCCTGAGAGACCCATGCTGCTATACATCTGAAGGTGGATGGACTATGCTCGGGGGGGGGGAGGGTGGAGATAGGTGAGCACTCTCTGGCCCCCCAGCAGCCCAGTACATACATGTGACTGCTTTCCTGGCTAGAGTGCTCATAGCACTGCTGTAGCCCTGGGGGTGGGAACACACCTAGGCATGACGGTAGAAACAGGTGATGGCCACCCTGAGACCCTGAATGATTACTTCCCTCTCTGATGGGAAAGTCCTCAGGGCCGTGTAGTCCACAGGGAACGACTCAGGACTGAACCCAGTGAGGAGGCCCTGCCCACCAAGCACAAAGGCTGTTGTGACCTAGGAGCAGACAGCAGCAAATCTGTGAGCCCAGGCAAGCAAGCTCCCAGCTGCCTTGAACTCCCATAGTACTGATGTGGCCTCAAAGCTGGGAGAATGTTTTGTTGGGACCGTGGGAGCAGGTGACAGAACAATGAGCCCATGCATGATTGCTTTCCCATTTGGTGGGAGACCCCACAGGGCTACTGTGATTCCAAGGAGTGGCCCAGGCTTGGACAGGCACAGCTGACAGGGATCTCAGTAGGCTCAAACTACACAGCCCCTGCTCCCCACCCTAGTGTTGGCAGGTGAAACCTGAAACCAGATACTATCACTATGAGATGGCACAAATCCACTCCATCAAATGGTATGAAGAAATATATTAATACTCCAGATCTGAAAGAAAAAGATAAACACCCAGAAATCAATCCTGAAGGCACAGAAATATACAATTGAAATGACAGAGAATTCAAAAGAACCATCATAAAAAACTCAATGAGTTACAAGAGAATTCAGAAAGACAGTTCAATGAAATCAGGAGCAAAGCTAGTGAACAGAGGGAATTCTTCACGAAAGAGATCAAAACTATAAAGAAAAACCAATCAGAAATGCTGGAGATGAAAAACACAATAGATGATATACCAAAAAATCTGGAGTCCTTAAACAACAAAGCTGATATTATGGAGGATAGAATTAGCAATCTAGAGGATGGGAACACAGAAATGCTTCAGATGGAGGAGGAGAGAGAAATAAGACTAAAAAGAAATGAAGAAATTCTCCAAAAAATATCCAACTCTATTAGGAAATGCAACATAAGGATTATAGATATTCCAGAATCAAAAGAGATGGAGAAAGGAGCAGAGAGAGATTGTTCAAAGAAATAATAGCTGGCAAACCTGGGTAAAAAGCTGGAATTACATGTAAATGAAGCCAATAGAACTCTTAATTACATCAATGCTAAAAGACCTTCTCCAAGGCATATATTAGTAAAGCTGGCAAAAGTCAATGACAAAGAAAAAATATTAAGGGCAGGAAGGCAGAAGAAAATAACCTATCAGGATTTCAGCAGATTTCTCAGCAGAAACTTTACAGGCTAGGAGAGAATGGAATGGCAAATTCTGAAAGACAAATAATGTCAGTCAAGAATACTATATCCAGCAAAAATATCCTTCAGATATGATGGAGAAATAAAAACTTTCCAAGATAAACAAAAGCTGGGGGGGGGAGGTGGTGTTCACAGCCACAAGACCCCCCGTCCCCCACAAGATTTGATCAGAAGAGACTCACACCTGAAAAAAAAGAAAGAAGAGTTTACAAAACCTTGAGCAAGGAGATAAATAGGCAGACAAAATCAGAAAACTTTAACTCTCTATCACAACAGATTAGCAAGTACTTAATTATAACTCTAAAGATAAAGGGAAGGAAAACATGAAAAATGAGTATAACCATTTCATTTTAACCACAAATTCTCAACACATAACAAAATAAGCTGTGACAACAAGGACTTAGAAGGGGAAGAGGTAAGGGATGAAACCTGCTTAGACTAAGAATAAGAGGCTATCAGAGAATGGACTATCTCATCTATGAGATCTTTTATACAAACCTCATGATAACCTCTAAAAAAAAGTCAGAACAGGGACATAAGTGATAAATAAAGAGAAAACTATCAGAAAGCCACCAAACTGAATTGGCAGTCCAAAATACATAGGACGAGAAACAAGGGAAATACAAAACAACCAGAAAACAAGTGATAAAATGGCAGCATTAGGCCCTCATATATCAACAATCACTCAAAGTGTCATGGGTTGAATTCTCCAATCAAAAGGCATGGAGTGGCTAGATGGATTAAAAAACGAGACCCAACAATTTGCTGCCTCCATGAAACACATATCAGCTCTAAAGACAAACACAGGCTTAGAATGAGGGATGGAAGATGATATTCCAAGCTAATGGAAGACAAAAGAAATCAGGTGCCCCATACTTATATCAGACAAAGTAGACTTAAAGATAAAAAAGACAAAGAGAGACAAAGAGTGGCAGTATATAACAATAAAAGGAACACACCACCAAGAGGACATAACACTTATAAATAAATATGCACCTAACACAGGAGCACCAAAGTACATAAAGCAACTATTAATTGGCCTAAAATGGGACATTAACAGCAACACAATAATAGTAGGGGACCTTAACAAACCACTGTCCTCAATGGATAGATCAACCAGACAGAAAATCAACACAGTGATAGTTGAACTAAATGAAAACCTAGACCAGATGGACATAATAGACACATTTAGAACATTCCATCCAAAATCAGCAGAACACACATTCTTCTCAAGTGCACATGGAACATTGTCAAAGATAGACCATATGTTGGGAAATAAGGCAAGTCTCAACAAATTTAAGATTAAAATCATATCAAGCATCTTTTCTGACCATAATGCTGTGAAACTAGAAATCAACTACAAGAAAAAAGCTGGAAAAGTGACAAACATGTGGAGACTAAACCACATGCTACTGAACAACCAATGGATCATTGAAGAAATTAAAGGAGAAATCAAAGAATATCTGGAGACAAATGAAAATGAAAATACACTGTATCCACTCATATGAGATGCAGCAAAAGCAGTCCTAAGAGGGAAATCCATAGCAATATTGGCCCACCTCAGTAAACAAGAAAAATCTCAAATAAGAAATCCTAAACTACACCTAACAGAACTAGAAAAAGAAGAAAAAATAAAGTCCAAAGTCAGTAGAAGGAAGAGGAAATAATAAAAATTAGAACAGAAATTAATGAAACTGAAACCAAAAAAAGAAAAAAAACAGTAGAAAGGATCAATAAAACTAAGACCTGGGTCTTTGAGAAGATAAACAAAATTGACAAACCCTTAGCCGGACTGACTGAGAAAAAAACAGAGGAGTCTCAAACAAATAAATTAGAAATGAAAGAAGAGAAATTACAGCAGATACTACAGAAATACAAAAGATTATAAGAGAATACTATGAAAAACTATACGCCAACAAATTGGACAATCTAGAAGAAATGAATAAATTCTTAGATTCATACAACCTCCCAAAACTGAACCAAGAAGAAATACAGGATCGAAATAGACCAACTACAAGTAAAGAGATTGAAACGGTAATCAAAAACCTCCCATAAAATAAAAATTCAGGATCAGATGGCTTCTCTGGAGAATTCTACTAAAAAATTCAAAGAAGATTTAGTACCTATCCTCCTCAAACTATTCAAAATATGGAAGAAGACAGAACACTTCCTAACACACTTTATGAGACCAATATCACCCTGACCCCAAAGCCAGACAAGGACAACACAAAGAAGGAAAACTCCAGGCCAGTATCATTGATGAATGTAGATGCAAAAATCCTCAACAAAATATTGGCAAACCAAAAACAGCAATACATCAGAAGGATCAATGCCTAGATCAAGCGGGATTTATACCAGGAACACAGGAATGGTTCAACATCCGTGAATCAATCAATATGATACACCACATTAACAAAATGAGGAATAAAAACTACGTGATCATCTCAATAGATGCTGAGAAAGCATTTGACAAGATCCAACATCTATGATTAAAACTCTCAATAAAATAGGTATAGAAGGAAAGTACCTAAACATAATAAAGGCCATATATGACAAACCCACAGCCAAAATCTTTTTCAATGGGGAAAAAGTGAGAGACTTACCTCTGAGAGCAAGAATAAGACAAGGGTGCCCCCTCTCGCCACTCTTATTCAACATAGTACCAGAGGTTTTGGCCAGTCATTAGCCAAGAAAAAGAAATAAAAGAGATCCAAATTGGAAAGTAGGAAATGAAATCTCACTGTCTGCAGACAATATGATTTTATATCTAGAAAACCCTAAAGAATCCACTGGAAAACTATTAGAAATAATCAACAACTACAGCAAAGTTTCAGGGTACAAAATCGACTTACAAAAATCAGTTGCATCTCTATATTCTAATTACAAACTAACAGAAAGAGAACTCAAGAATACAATCCCATTTACAATCACAACAAAAAGAATAAAATATCTAGGAATAAATTTAACCAAGGAGGTGGAAGACCTATACTATGAAAACTATAAGACATTATTGAGAGAAATAGATGATGACACAAAGAAATGGAAAAGTTTGCCATGCACATGGATTTGAAGAATACACATAGTTAAAATGTCCATACTATCTAAAGCAATCTACAGATTTAATGCAATCCCAATCAGAATCCCAATGACATTTTTCATGGAAATAAAACAAAGAATCCTAAAATTCATATGGGGCATCAAAGACCCCAAATAGCTAAAACAATTCTGAGAAAAAAGAACAAAACTGGATGCATCACAATCCCTGACTTCAAGAATACAACAAAGCTGTAGTAAGCAAAACACCATGGTACTGACACAAAAACAGACACAAAGATCAATAGAACAGAACTGAAAGCCCAGAAATAAAACCACACATATATGGACAGCTAATTTTTGACAAAGGGGCTAAGAACATACAATGGAGAAAGTAAAGTCTCTTCAATAAATGATGTTGGGAAACTGGACAGGCACATGCAAAACAATGTAGACCATTATCTTTATCCACACACAAAAATTAACTCTAAATGGATTAAAGACTTGAAGGTAAGATGTGAAACCATAAAACTCCTAGAGGAAAATATAGGCAGTATACTCTTTGACACTGGTCTTAGAATGATCTTTTTGAATACCATATTTACTCAGACAATGAAAACAAAAGAAAAAATAAATGGGACTTCAGCAGACTAAAGAACTTCCACAAGGCAAAGGAAACCATGAAAAAAACGAAAAGACAACCCATCGACTGGGAGAAAATACTTGCAAATCATATATGCAACAAGGGGTTAATCTCCAAAATATATAAAGAACTCAACAACGAAAAAACAAAAAACCCAACCTAAAGATGAACAGAGGATATGAACAGACATTTTTCCAAAGAAGATATAAGGATAGCCAACAGGCATATGAAAAAGATGTTTAACATCACTAACCATCAGGGAAATGCAAATTAAAATTACAATGAAATATCACCTAACACCTGTTAGAATGGCTATAATTACCAAGACAAAAAACAGCAAATGTTGGAGAAGATGTGGAGAAGAGGGAACTTTTTTACATTGCTGGTGGGAATGCAAACTGGGACAGCCACTATGGAAAACAGTATGGAGATTTCTCAGAAAATTAAAAATCAAAATACTATATGACACAGCTATTCCACTACTGGGTATTTATCCAAAGAACTTGAAATCAACAATTCAGAGACTTATGCACCCCTACATTCATTGCAACATTATTCACAATAACCAAGACGTGGAAGTAACTCAAGTGTCCATCAACTGATGAGTTGATAAAGATGATGTGGTATGTATATACAATGGAATACTACTCAACGATAAAAAAGACAAAATTGTCTCATTTGCAACAACATAAATGGAGCTTGAGAGTATTATGTTAAGTGAGATAAGCCAGACAGAGAAAGACAAACACCATGCGATTTCATTCATATGTGGAAGATAAGCAAATATACAGACAAAGAGAACAGATTAGTGATTACAAGAGGGAAGGGCTTGGGGAATGGGCATAAGGGGTATAAAGGTACATATATAGGGTGACTGACAAATAATAATGTACAACTGAAATTTCACAATGTTATAAACTATTATGACATTACTTAAAAAATTTTAAAAACAAAACTAAAGAGCCCTGAGAACTATGGTTGTAGAATGGAATCTAAATATTAAACACTCTGATAATATAACATCAGTAATATAAAACTTGGAAGGAAAGACAAAATATGAGTGCTAATTATATTATCCAAACAAGTACTCCATTGAGACCTCTAAATTTGAAACAACTATCAATAAAAGGCTTCATCTTCATAATGACTTTCATAATCTCTTTTTAATCATTATGGTTCTTTGAAAAATAGTAACTATCATGTGAAAGGAACATTTATCCCACGTTCAACAATTTGTTGAGTTTCAATTCAACTTTCCTATTATTTTCTTAAAGTAAAATAAAATTTAATAATTTTCATCAGAAATAGCATTCACCCTAAATATATCTATCTTTATTTGCAAAGTACAGGACAGTAGAAAGTGAGATTATGTGGTGTCTTGTAAATCCTTGTAAGGCCATTGGCATTTATTCTTAATGAGGTGGGAATCAATAGGAGATTTTTTAACATAGGAATTGCATGATCAGGCTTCCATTTTAAAAGGTTCTCTAGATTTCTTTGTAGAGGAAATACTGTAGAGTGACAAGACTAGTAGGAATGAGGCAAGACAAGAGGCTATTGCAATAACCCAGGTGAGAGAGATTGTAGCTTGAATGGTTAGATTCTGAACATATTCTTAAGGGAGGTCTAATAAATGCCAATGGATTGGATCTTGTTAGAAAAAATGGGTAAAATAACAGCAAGAATTTGGGCAGAAGTAACTAGAAGAACGCTATTGCCATTTAGTGAGATAGAGAAGCCTGGAGAAGGAACAAATTTGAGGGTTGAACATTGTAAATTCAGTTTTAGAACTTATAAGTTTGAAATTTCTCTTAGAAATCTAGGTTGGGAGGTTGAATAGCTAATTAGATATGGGAGGATATAATTTATGGGAGAGTTCTGGATTAAAGCTGCACATTTGTAAATCATCAGTATAGGGATGGTCTTTAAAGCCACGGGATTGAACAGTGCAATCAAGGAAGCGTCAATGGAGAAAAGAAGAGGTTCAAGAAGCAACCCACGTGTGGTCCTGAGAGTACAGCATGAGCAAAACTAATGAAGGTGGAATCCCTATGTAAGGTTTTAGAAGAACCTAGAGAGTGGTTTCCTGGATGTCAAATAATCAAAGGATTTTAGGAGAGAGGGAATAAGCAACTGTGTCAAATGATGCAGAGGTACAGGAAGATGAGGACTGAGAACTGAACACACAATATAGCAACTTGGACGTGATGGGCGACTTTGACAAGAGCTACTTTGGTGGAAGGGTAGGAAATGAAGCCTGATTGGAATGTGCATACAAGAGAATCAAAGGACAAAATTCAATTCTGAAATATATGCTATATTTGTAATTAGGTCTTTGACCATTTATTCCCCTCCATTTTCTCATTTCTCTCTGTCTTGAATTCCTACTTTTCAGATGATTTATATTTTCTATTCTATCTTCTATTTCTTTTTAGTTTTATCTATTTACTTGTAATTTTACTCAATTTTATTGTCCAATACTTCTGTGGCAAATTTTATCTATCCTGTCATGTATTTTGTTTCCAAAGCTCTGTCAATTCACTCTTTCTTCTTTCATTTAAAAAAACCCCATCCTATTCTTATCTAATTGTCGTGATATCTTCTTTTTATCTTTAGGGAGATATCTTATCTTTCACTCCCTCCACAGTCTATATTTCTTCAACTTGCTTTTTTCCTTTTTCTATGCTTTGATTCCTGTTTTTTCATGTAGAAGGCTTTTCTGTATGGTTGTTCATTGCTATTGGCTCATATTTAAGAGTAAGGCCCTTAAAAGTTGACTATAACTTGCCTGCCTGTGAATGGAGTCAACTGAGGACTTTGCTGTAGGATGATCTGGCTGCACAATTTTGCTTGGGCATCCTGCATATCTTTACATCTCTTCTCTAGAATAGTTGGATTTCTCACACACAACAAAAAATCTTTTGTGTTCTTGCTTAAAGTTTTAAAAATATTGTTGTCAGAACTCTGCAACCAAATTTGGGAAGAAAGATGGGGATATCATTTAATATGTAAATTTACTTTAACTTAATTTCCCTATCTTTTTTTTTTTGAGGAAGATTGGCCCTGAGTTGACTACTGCCAGTCCTCCTCTTTTTGCTGAGGAAGACTGGCCCTGAGCTAACATCCTTGCCCTTCTTCCTCTACTTTATATGTGGGACACCTACCACAACATGGCGTGCAAAGCGTGCCATGTCCACACTGGGATCCGAACCGGCAAACCCCAGGCCGCCAAGGCCGAATGTGCGCACTTAACCGCTGCGCCACTGGGCTGTCCCCTAATTTCTCTATTTTCACAATGGTACCGCAAACCACAGTTGTGCCTGCTGTCCTCTTGCCCAAGGATTCTCTCTATTATCTTTTTTCTAATACGTTTTTAAAATTGTCATGATGAAATTCACATAACATAAAATTAACTATTTTAAGGTGAACAATTTAGTGGCATTTAGTACATTCACAATATTGTGTAATCACCTGACCTCTATATAGTTCCAAGACATTTTCATTACCCAAAAGGAAATCCCCTATCCATGAAGCAGTTACTCCTGATTTCCCCTCCCTCCAGCCTGTGATGACCACCAATCTGCTTTCTGTCTCTATGGACTTAACTATTCTGGACATTTTCTAGAAATGGAATTGTACAACAAATTTCCTTTGCGTCTGGCTTCTTTCACTTAGCACAGGGTTCATCCGCATTGTACCATTATCAGTACTTCATCCCTTTTTATGAAGGTATAATATTCCAATGTATGTATATACCAAAATTTGTTTACCCATTTAACCATTGATGGTCATTTGGGTTGTTTCCACTTTTTAATCTATTGTGAATAGCTACATCAAGATTTCGTGTATTTATTTTCAATTATTTTGGGTATAAATCTTAATGCATATTTAGGAACATATATTTAGGAGTGAAATGTCTGGTCACAAGAGAGTTCTGTTTAATTTTTTGAGCAAACATTTTCCACAGTGGCTGAACCATTTGACATCCCAACCAGCAATGTGTGAGGGTTCCAATTTTCCACATCCTTGCCAACAATTGTTTTCCTTTTTTTTCTCATTATAGCCATCCTAGTCGGTGTGAAGTGGTATCCATTGTGGTTTTGATTTGCATTTCCTTACTGACTAATGATATTGAACATTTTTCATGAGCTTGTACATTTGTATATTCTCTTTGGAGAAATGTTTATACCAGTCCTTTGCCCATTTTTAAATCATGTTGTTTGTCTTTTGCTGCTGAGTTAAAAGAGTGCTTTACAATTGTGAATACTAAACTCATCAAACATATGATTTGGGAATATTTTCTCCTATTTGGTAAGCTCTCTTTTCACTTTTTTGATTAAAGTCTTTTGATGCACAAAAGTTTTTAGTTTCAATGAAGTGCAATTTATCTATTTTTGTTGTTGTTGCTCTTGCTTTTGGTGTCAATGAAGAACCCATTGCCAAATCCAACGTCATAAATATCTAGCCCTATGTCCTCTAAAAGTTTTGTGGCTTTGGCTCTTATATTTAGGTTATTAGCCATTACGAGTTAATTTTTGTATATGGTATGAGGCAGGGATCCAGCTTCTATTGAATGTTTTTAAGAGCATAGTCTCTGGTCTTATGCTGAGGTTGGATTTGAGTTGATACTGTGCTGTGTGGGCTGTTGGAAGAGATTTGTGGGTCTGTCTTAGACTTTGATCAATCCTACTTCCAGAATTACTCGAAATGAACATTTTGGGACTTTTAGCACTCCATTTTTCTCACTGCCAGCCTGGCTATTTTCATCTGATAAGGTAATTGCCATTCGTCTTTCTGCTCTACCATTTTCAAAAAGATTTTTCTACTATCTCCTTTTCTATTATTTTTGTTCTTTTGGTTTTATGTCTTAATCCTTTTACTGTCCTTGTAATGGGCTTTTTGGAAAGGGAGGAGTTATAGATAGACAGAGTTATAGCTAGAGTTTCTCTTAGATGTGTGAAGAGAATTAGAAAAAAATAATTTTCACTCTTGAATTACAGTTTCCGAGGTGAACATTACCTGCCCTTTGGAACTGGCATTGTTGATATCAGCTAAAAGCAAAGAGAGATCCTCAAGAGTACATAGAACCTCAGGGGCAAGATTTGCAGTTTTCTCCCTCCACTGAAAACCTTCGAGTTTTTTGTTTTTTGGTTTTTATTGTTAATATGCTCAGTATATTGTATTTTGTTTACATGAGAGAGACCCTTCTAAGAGATGTTGTACAGAACTTCCTGTCCTCATCAAATGAAAAAGCTCAACAAAATGGTGAAATCCCATTGGAAGTCAGGCAGATGAGTTTACTTCACTTCTGAGCTTCAGGAATTCTTCTTGAAAGAGAGTGAGAGCACTTATTACTCTTGTAGCCCCACTAGAACCTGGAAGCAATTTTGCAAATAAAAGGTCACTATATAGATAGTTATACTTAAACAGCACTGACACTAGATCTTGCATCAAATAAAAGTTGATAAAAATTATTGCTGTTTTCACTTTTATAAACAAACATCTATATATATATGCACACATATATACATGTATATGTACTTTTCCTAAAAGATATGAAATATACATAGAAGGAATACTTAAAGAAATACATAAATATGACAGAAGACCTTGGATGATCCTTTTACTCTACTATTTTTCTGCATTCTTCCAAATGTTCTATAATTAATATGTATATGTGAATGTGTGTGTGTGGATACGTTAAATCAAAGCTCAACTATTTCTCACAGCTTGCCACATAAGAAAATACATTACTGACTGTTAATAGGTTTGTAATAATTTTTGCTGTGATGAAACAGAAATTGGCAATGCTTCAACTAAAATTTATTGAGTATATATTATGTATAAGGCCTTGTGCTATGAACTGTGGCAGATACAGAGAGAAATAAGACATGATTCTTGCCCTCAAGAACTAGTTCACCCCTGAATTTAATGCATACATTAACTGAGGTAATAAAACGGTGGTTCTATGAAGTATGGCACTGTTTTGAAAATTGCCAGTGCATGAGAATCACCTAGGGAAATTATTAAAGATACAGATTTCTGGTCCCTTCCCCAGTAGTCCTGTGGTTAGGAATTTAGGTTTTAGTAAGCACCTCGAGGTGATTCTAGGAGGTGATCCTTCAAAGAACACTGAAATAAATGATAATAAAATGAGCACAGATGTAAGAGACACACATACTTGATACGTCTGCTTTTTTCTGGTTATTAGTAGGAATGTGTTTGGGCAACTTGTTTAATCTCTCATCTTCAAATTCCATGTATGTAAAGTGAGGCAATCATGCTTACCTACATTAAAGGAATGTTGTAAGTAATGTAAATAATATTCCTGAGTTATCCAGTCCTGTTTAAAGCACATAGTAGGTGCTCTCAGGTGTATAGTATGGCAGTTTCTTTAAATTTTAAATGAGTGCCAGTATTGGAGAGAGGAAAGAAATGCTGAATCCTGTGAAGCAGGGGAAGTGATCAGAAAAGCTGGATGCAGAATGGGTGTTTGGATCAGTCTTGAATGTTGAGCAAAATTTCGATAAACTGAGATAAGGGAGAAACATATTCTAGTCAGCAAAAGCATGGTGGTGAGAAAGTAGGCATGGATGGGGAGCTCTGAGCTGTGGACATGACTGGAGCAGAGAAAGCTTTGATTGTCATGGAAGACAATTGTGGAGATATACCCTGTGGGCTGATTATAAAGCAGCTTGAAAATCTACCTAATGAGCTTTAAAACACTCTTAAATAGTGATAAATTGAATATAATCTGATCAAGGGAGTAATTAGGGCATAGGGATTTAACGTGATGATTTGCTGCTCATGTAGAAAATATCTTGAAGAGACAAGAAGATAGAAGTAGGGAGACCAGTTCACAGTTTATGGCAGGAATTCAAATAAGCAGTCCTGAGTGTCTGAACTCAGGCAGTGAAGAGGAAATGGAAAAAAAGGGAACACATCCGAGGGGCATATCTGAAAAAGGTAGCTAGAACTTAGAGACAGATGAGATGTGAGTGGAAGAGTAAGCAATTTAAGTTGGCCAAGAGGTTTTGAGGTTGGGTAAATGGAAAACTGTGATATTGATTAAAAACACAGAGTAAGAGAAATAATCTGAGAAAAAAATAGAAGACTTTGATTTGGGCTTTCTTTTTCAAATAGTTTTCTCTCTCTCTTTTTTTTTTTGTAAGGAACGACTCACCCTAAGCTAACATCTGTTGCCGATCTTCCTCCTTTTTTCTTCCTTTTTATCCCCCTAAAGCCCCAGTGCATAGTTATATGTAGTTGTAAATTCTTCTGATTCTTCTTTGTGAGCTGCCACCACAGCGTGGCCACTGACAGACGAGTGACGAGTGGTGTGGTTCTTTGCCGGGGAACCGATCCTGGGCTGCTGAAATGGAGAGCGCCAAACCTTAACTGCTAAGGCCATCAGGGCTGGCTCAATTTTGGGCTTGTTAAGTGGAGGTGCTAGCAGAATAATCCAGTGGTAATATCCAACAGCAATTTAGCAGTGCCAGGGTGAGGTTAACGCTGAAGAATTGGAGGAGAAGTATCAACGGTTATTGTCATGATGGCAAGAATTTGACGATATAGGAGTGGATGTAATTTTTTTAGTCACTGTCACAACAATGCCAAAGTGTTAATAGTGCTGTGTACCAGGCATTGTTCTAAACATTTGTCATACTTTACATTATTTGTCTTCACAACAGCCTTAAGAGGAAGACACTATTATTGTCACCATTTTATACAATGTGGCCCAGAGAGAGTCAGTACTTGCTGGAGGTCCTATTCCCATGTATGTGGTAGCGTTAGAATTTGAACCCAGACGGACAGGCTCCAAACTTGTGTTCTTAACCTTGACACTCTGCTGTTCTCAAGAGAAAGTACAGTGTGGAAAGAGATAAATCCAAGGCTAGAGCCCTTAGGAATACCCATGTAAAAATCTGAGTAGAGAAACAACATACGCCAGCATCAGACTGAGAAAAGCAGGAGAACTAGGTGGTCAAGATACAAAGCGAGGGAAGAGGATGGAAAAGAAACAGCTAATTGGTGATGACAAATGCTGCACAAAGGCCAAGGAAGATGGCCCTATTTTTTTTTTTTTTCGTATAACGGGGGGTAAAGATCTCTGGTGATTGTAGAAATCTTTTGATCAAATGGAATATGATTTTAAGTTAGGCCCTACCTTTCATTTTCCCCCTTCTCTCAGCCTACTACGTTGAAGGTCATTTGTAGCACTTAACGACAAGCATGCTAGGATGTGGAAGGAGGGCAAAGCTCAATCTGTGAGAAACGAATCCTCAGGCTGTTTATACCAGATGTTGCAATCTACTTGTCTCTTCTCTCCCGACCTGGTCTCTCCCCACTACCTCCCGTCATCTATATCTGTCTCTTCACAGATTGTTTTTAATTTTTCCACGTGTGCTCCTCCGTAATTTCTCTTTAATGCCTTCACCTGGATCATGAGTCAAGGCTTTATTGTAACACAAACTTAACAAAAAGGAAAACTATTTCAAAACGTCATGAGGCTAATCTTTAAAACAATTTGTATTTTATATATATGCACACATTATTCTTAACCTGTCTTCAATGCCAAATGTCATTTTAGGCAGTATTTGGCATTTAAACTGACTCCACACGTTCATTGTGAAGTAAGTGTGCTATGAAATTGACCCCTTGACTAAAGTTTTTAAATTTTAATATATCTAACTACTCTACTCTGCCCTATGAACTCCAACTCTGGGCCCTTTAGCAATTTTTCTAAGCATAGAGCACCTGAGAAACTTTAGATTTAGGCTGCTTATCTAAGATAAGTCTTGCTTCAGCTCCTGTATTAATCTTGGCACTTCAGTTTTCCAGGTAGTATTGGGGTTCTCGCTGTTTCGGGGTGCAAACCAGGTGTTAGCTAAGAGCTTCCATCCGGTTGTTCTCCTTCTTCTGCTTCCACCTCCTCACTGCAAATAAATGAACTTGTTTGCAGGCCAGTTCCACAGCTGAAAATAGACCAGAGCTATTCCCATGGTAGTTTAAAGACCCCTAGTACTTATTTTCCCTTGGTTACATCATTTCCAGCTTCCACATCTTTTCGTGCTGTCTTGGTTCCATTCTGCCTCCACCCAAATTTGAAACTCAGCCCTTTACTGAATTTGATTTAAAAATCTACTCACATCTACACTTCACGAGAGTAATGATTTTGCTGAAGATTTATAGAAGCAGCTGTGGAAAGGATTTTAATTGAGTCCTGCATATTGTTCCTCCTCTTCCCTACCCACCCCCTCCCTTCAACGTATTTTTATTTGATCTCCCCTTTTTTTTCAGTCTTGGGGAGAATTGCAGTCACTCCTTCCTTTAAAATCTTGGTCCTTATTGATGCCTTTAGTTTCTGAATTTTTTTCCTAAGAACACTTGTCACTGCTGGCCTTTCAAGCAAATACAGTATTCTCCCTAAGAGACACTTTTATGAATAAAATTTTCTCCATCTTATCACACTCATGAGACCTATTTCTAGGCTTTTCTAAAACACACACATGACCCCCTGGTGCTCTATATGATGCCTTCCAGATGGGCTTTCTGATTTGTCTGCCTTGTCTGAGTAGCAAGTTGCTCTAGATCTTTCCAGGTTATTCTGTTGACTAATGGTACCACCATTCTGTTTGTGCTATTTAGGACCATATATGTCCTCAAACTTTCATTTGGTCACTTATCCCTGAGCACCCCTCTCTGAAATAGTTCACTCCTTTCCTTGGTTCCATGTTCTGACACCTGGAGTTTGGCTTACCTTGTGGATCTTCTGGAATTTCCAGACTTCACCTTTCCAAGTTTTGTTCATCTTATTGCTTCCTGAGTCCAAGCTCCAACACCATAGAAGTATTCAATATATATTTATACTCAATGATGAATATACACTGCTTTTCCTGCTTCAGAAAGTCCATGGACTGGTTACTGCAGAGTGTATTTCTCCTAGGTTATTTATTCTACTGCTATGCTAAGATGGCATCCTGGAGTAGGTTTTAATGCCATGATCGAGAATATATGCATTACAAGTAGGCTCTGATGACATGAAAAACATTTTTGGAGCAAAATCCAAAGGAAATGGAAACTGGTTTAAACCTGGGTATGGCTTTGTTGTTTATTTGTTGTTTTCTTTACTTTTTTAACCAAGTTTTTGAAAATGATTTGTTATCATCTTACCTTAAATATAGCAACTAAGAAAGTTGTG
The DNA here is from genome assembly GCF_021613505.1 of Equus quagga. Classification (NCBI taxonomy): domain Eukaryota; kingdom Metazoa; phylum Chordata; class Mammalia; order Perissodactyla; family Equidae; genus Equus; species Equus quagga. The sequence goes on from NC_060271.1 coordinate 97,963,321, forward strand.
AGTACCTCACTCTATAAATAAGAATATATATACATATATTTTTTGGTGAGGAAGATTGGCCCTGAGCTAATATCTGTTGCCAATCTTCCTCTTTTTGCTTGAGGAAGATTGTCGCTAAGCTGATATCTGTGCCAGTCTTCCTCTATTTTGTATGTGGGCTGCTGCCGCAGGATGGCTTGATGAACAGTGTGTAGGTCCACGCCTGGGATCTGAACCTGTGAACCCCGGGCCACTGAAGCAGAGCATGTGAACTTAACCACTATGCCACTGGGCCAGCCCCAAGAATATAATTATTTTAAACTGGTTTTATGCCTCTTCTCAAGAGTGTCATGCTGTCACCCAACAATTCTATTTATTTACCTTGGGGAAATTTTTGCAAATGTGTACCAAGAAACATGTACAAGAATGTTCACAGCAATAGAGTTAATGACAAAGAACTGGAAACAGCTCAAATATTCATGTTTAGAAGGAACAATAAATAACTTGCTGTGCTTTCATACAATGGAATACTATATTGCAGTGAAAATTAATGAAATACAGATACATGCATCTACATGGAGGAACATAGCAGTATATTGTTAAGTAAAGAAGCAAGTTCCAGATGACTATATAGAACACGTATAACTAACTAAAACAAGTAAAATAGTGTTTAGGCAATTAACTTTATTTTTGCATAGTGTCTTAACCAGGAACAATAAGATTTCCTGCAATTATGAAGAAGCAGAAATGGAATGGAAGTAAGGCAACCTTTTAACTTAAAAATCTTTGTCATAGTGCATTGTCATTCTCTCCAAAGTCTGGCAAGTTCAATTCTTCATGGGAAAACCGAGAAAAATACTGCCCACCAAGAAGAAGAGAACATTAGAGAGCTACATGGCTCATGACAATCTAGAAACTTCTTTTGGAAGTTTTCTCCAACTGCAGGAAGCTGAAAACTCACTGAGCTGAGGACACAATGAGAAGGAAGCATGATCTAAGATACTGTCAAACTAGGAGACTTAAGGAGGAAAAGTGTATTTAAAATATGATGCAGGGTAAAGAATCAGAACTGTGCTCCTAAAACTGAAAGCAAAAGCACTAGTAATCAAAAGAATATAAATGAAAACTAATTGACACGTTGATCAAATTGGCAAATATTAAACTATAGAATTTTGTGCTGACTATTCACCTACAATTCTGGCAGACCGTAAATTGATACAAAGCTCTAGGAAAACATTTGGCAATTTGTAACAATGATTTTTAAAACATTTATATCCTATGACCAGTAATTCTAATTTTTAAACAAAGATATAATTCCAAGATTGTTTATTACATTATTATTAATGATGTGAAAAATTAAGAGCATGACTGATTACAGTAAAGTGACAGAAGTTATAATGGTATATTTAGACGATAAAATATGTACCATCGTTTGGAATTTCAGAAAAATATTCAAAGACAAAAACATGTTCCTGATAGAATTAGAAATTGATACTATAGCTAAGAAATTGAACTATAATCCTAATGCGATGTCAACTATATAAATATATTTGAGCATATTCATGAAAAATGTTTTCCTTCAGGCAGTGATGTTACTGGTGAGTTTCATCATATTATTTTCAAGGTTTTATAACATCTAAAGTGCGAATTTTTTTTTAATTCTCAGGAAACCAATAAACTTTTTAAAATGATGTATTGCAAGCCTTAGAACATTTTCCTTTCAACTCTTTCAGCTAAGCCTTCACTGTGGTAGAAAGAGCACAGGGTAAGCATCAGGAGATCTAATTTTGCTGGTAACTAACCAGCTTTGTTAGAAAATCTCTTTGAGCCCATTGCTTTGTCTTTAAAGTGTCCAGCTATCTCCAACGGTTTTTATGTGGATCAAATGGCATAATGTATTTGTAATCTCTTTAAGAGTACAAAGTGCTATACTAATGCTGCTGAGACAAAGTGCTCCCTTCCCAAAAAGTGATTGGAAACTCGGGCAACTTTTCCCCTTACACCTGTCTAAAGATCACACGTTGTACTGTGTTAGAACATGGGTGTGATCATATATCTTGTCTTGAGTGAAATGAACTTTAGTTATGCAAACCAGCAAAGAGGACAAAGAATCCAGAGACCCAAATATAACATTTCTTTAATTCTCCAGATTCAAATAGGTAGCTAAATGCTATCATTTGACTTAGTGTTCCAGGACGGACTTCACGGGGCGTAGTATAATCCGGACGTCTGCAGCCTGAGTGGAAAATACGACATGTAAAGGAAGAGACCAGAAAGGAGCAGGAAAATCCTATGAGCAGTTATAACTTGGGCCATACTAACTTGACAACATAAACACCTCACCATTCTTGACTTAGTCATAACATTTTTATGGCACCTTAAAATAATGATTTAGTTTTAATGTCATCGGCAGAACAGAAAAAAGGAGATGGTTCTAGTGAAGCCGGAGTAAGCTAGGAAAGTTAAGGATCTATTTCATACGAATTCCTGGATAAATTTGACTTCCTCATACGGGTGATGCAGGGAAAATTTCATCTGAAATCTAGTAGCAAAGAACTCAAGGATCTTCATTCTGTCAGTCCCTGTAACAATTGAAAGCCAAGTGATTAAAACAAGAATCAGGTGTGCTAATAATTATCATGCGGAATAGAAAAGCTCTAATTCTCTGACAGTCTTGAAATGCCATTTCCTGAAGAAGGAAAGCCTAAAATCAAGCCAGAATCACTGTGAATGCCCAGTAATGCCATGGTTTCAAATTAGTGGTTTCCATAATTAGGCAAATGTTCCTTTCATTAGATTATCTGGAAGACATTATGGAAAAATCCTTTGCTTTTTTATTATAAAGAGTAACGCAATGCACAGTTATACTTTCACTACTGAGTCAAGAGAATGTGAGTGATATAAATAAGATGCCCTAACATGCCTTAGAGCTCATGTTGTTCAGGGACTGGCCACGTGGCATAGTGGTTAAGTTTCTGTGCTCCACTTCAGCAGCCTGCAGTTCGTGGGTTTGGATCCCAGGCATGGACCTATACCCTGCTCATCAAGCCATGATGTGGAGGCAACCCACATACAAAATAAAAGAAGATTGGCACAGATGTTAGCTCAGGGTCACTCTTCCTCAAGCAAAAAGAGGAAGATTGGCAATAGGTGTTAGCTCAGGGCCAATCTTCCTCACCAAAAACAAACGAACAAACTCATATTGCTCAACATCTTTTGTCACGTTTTCTTCACAGTAACAGAGGATAAAAAGATCTTCCCCATCTCCAACACATTCATCACTCAGCAAAACTGGAAGAACAATAGAGATACCATATGTGAGAATATATAGAATCATTTTGAACAGAAGCAGGTATACTAGGAAGATGTTTCTAGCATCTTAAATTCCAGAGAGGGATTTTAAGTATGTTAAGCATGCCTCTGAGTCAGTGTTCAAAGACTACAGACCATATATATGTCAAAGTGCATAGGTATTCTGGTATGAAGGAAAAGTAAACATCTAGAGAATTAACGTAAGCAAGATGAATTGGAACAGCGTAAATAGAAAAAAATACGTAAATACAAAACATTGATTTCATTGGAAGTTAGTTTCACGGATTTTTTTCATTTTTAAAAACTTGGATATTTTACTAGACTGGGTGGCATGTTAGGTACTGGGAATCTTGAACTCAATAACATTTTGAGATAAATGAAGATGATTGAAAAGAAACAATGCACCAGAGGATTCAGAAATGAATATAATAAACACTATGTTATTTAAAATGCCAAGGGATTTGTCCATCTGATCCAGCACAGATAGTTCTAATCCAATTAAGGAATTGTATTAAATATTTCACAGTAGGTCTAGTCTGAGATCAAACAAAATCCTAAGATAAGAAGAAGCATTTACAAAGGATTTGAAACTATTGTGCACTAATTTACAAAAAATATTATTACCAATAAGAGGAACTCATGAAATTTTAAAATTTGAGTTATTGTGATAGATGGAAAGTCTAAAAGTGAAGGTGTGGGCCATGGCCTAGCTCTTGCTTTTAGTAGCTGACTAACTTTGGGCAAATCCACCTCTGTGAGCCCCAACTATCTCCCTATGAAATGGGTGACAATAATTTCTATGACAACTTTAAAGACTTTTGTAAGTCTCAAATATATCAAATGAAATAATCAGTTTCAAATACATTAAGTTGTAATAAGTTCCAAATGTAAAATATTATTAAGAAAAGAGATATACTTTTTTTAAAAAGGTCATATGTTGAATATTGTTTGTGACTTAAGTTTTGTAGAGATAATGCAATTTTTAATGCACTGGAAGAACACGCTATTTTAAGGCATTTTATGGGAAATCATTTTGTGAAACTAATACCTACCTAGATTTTCATTTTCTACATTTCACTAGATTCCTTTGAAGTCGTGTATATTCAAAGGTCCTGAACATTCAACATTTTGCACCACAATGGCAAGACAAATTAATAATTTTAAGAATTTTACTTAAAAAATGAGAACCATTTTACTTATTTTTTTGACTGCTCACACTTTGTCCAATAAAGTAAAAATTATTAATTTAATTTAGGTTTTATCACTTTTTGTGAATAATAAGCTGGTAAGCTTTTGAGGGTATTCCCCAGGGACAAGGTAAAAGAAGGTGGGAAATAGCAACTTAATGAAAATCTTTCGTCCATATTATAAGTATTTTGTTTGTTTTGTTTACTGTTATTTATTTTGGGAAGCTCATAGAGCATGCACCTCACATTTCTCATATGATCTGCTAGGTTCAAAGAAACAGATAGTTAATAAATATTAATTTTAACATTCTCAGTGGCTAATCGTTAGTGTGAAATTGTATAATCATGCAGCAACCCATTTCATTCCTTGAAGGAGAGTTCATTCTGTCCCTAGGTGGTTTTCTCTTTTATATTTTATTCTTAATGAAAAATGTAATCACAGAAAAAGTTAATTTTTACATTTTCCAATACATAAATCAAATCAGAAAAGTGAGTTTAACTTTTTTTCCCATGGCATTCTTTGCATCTCTGCTGGCAACTGGTGAGCTTATTTAAGATGATTCCATGAGGTTGCTCTCCGGTTCTAACCTCTAAGCTTAGCTCTCAGATTCTTCATGCATTTCTTAGCTGCCTGTTGGAAGTTAAGACGACATAAATAAATTTTGATATAAACAACTTATTTGGTAGACTAGATATGTTCTAATGTGCATGATATATCCCACATGAAAAACAAATGCTTGTGCTTTGCTGAAATCTATCTGAATGCAAAAAAAGTGTGAAATAAATTCACACTAACCTCCACAAGAAAAATAAAAAAGAAATGTTCAGGAAACACAAATCATGCTGTGTTTTTGAAACTGGAGTATTATATACAACACTATTTATTTTCACACAGTTTGGATGACCTAACAAAAATTCTGAAAGATTTGCATCAGGTGATTTTTGCTTAATTTCTGTAGAGGTTATTATGGGCTTGAATGATTTACAGAAGTGAAAATTTTCACATTTCCTGCAAACTGAATTATATGACCACTCTGGAAATTCTTTTGACCTTTATTTTTTTAAAATTACTTTTGAGTCATTGATGGTTGTGTTACAGCTACCAATCAATAGTCTGAGTAAGTCTTACGGTGTCCTTTCATGGAGGAAGAGGAGAGAAAATTAAACACCCAAGAGACTATAATATTGGAATAAAAAGTCTAAAGAAGATATAATGAGTAACATTTTGTGACAGCTTTGCTCATGCTTGTTTGTCAATGAATGTTGAATTGAAATAGATTCTGAGGAGAAATCACCAACTATTAGAGACTGATAGAACAGAAGAGAAACTGTATTGGAAGCAAATCAAATGCATAGAAAAGCTGGTGAAGAAGCAGAAGTAAAGAGCATAAAATAAAGAGATCAAAAGGGTAGTAATGAAAATGTGATGTCTCAAAGATCCCTAGGTAAAGAAAGTTTGAAAACAATTGAGGTAGATGACTATTCAAGGTCTATTTGTTTCTTTGTTTCTAGGTTTTGGAGTAAAAAGAAAGAAGTTGCTCAGAACCACTTTCATTTTTGACTTTTTAATATAAAAATATTTTTTCATGTATATCCGCAAGCACTCATATATACATACATGCATAAAAATAGATTTTTCCTTTAGAGAACAAGCAAAATGTAAAAGAAAAAATTCCCTTGCACATCTGAACTGTTAGTTTCTGGAGCATACAAAATGGATGTTCCACTAAGTGCTTCTTTCACCAGGCTCCAGTGATCTGAATGAACCAGCCAATTGGAGTTTGTCTCCTCTTCTCTCTGGTCCATTGATTTCAGCCTGGGTGTATTGATCCTAGACTTTCTAGGTGGTTCACAAACAGCTCAGGTTAAATTAACTTGAGGATAGTGTTTGAAAATGCAGAATTACTCTTGGTTTTTCATGCCTGTTATTAAGCATTGTTTCCAGAAGATCAATCTTTTAATTACAATGAACCTTCCTACTGGTGGCTCTTTGTAACTAGAAGAGTATTGTGCACTGATTGGAAAAATAAAGAAAAAAATTATTTTGGAGATTGCAACTATTCTTGGAAACCTTACAATGGAGAGAGAACTGAAAACTGAATACGAAGAACCACCACAACAAGGGACAGTCCTGACTGAGGTGGAAGAGGCAGAAACTCCTTCTGGAGAGAAAAAAAGCCACCTTTGCAAGTGGCAGAGATTCACAGCTGGCCAGGTGGGAGCCACCACAAGGTATGCAGCCCTCCCTGGAGGAGTTGGGACCTGAGTGGAGGCCCATTACTGCTATAAGCATCTTTCAGACTCAGCACAACTGAGATGAGTGTTCTACTATCTGGTTTCACTGGCTATTAGCTGCAATGCACAATACCCCCAGAAAAGCTATTGGACAAAAGCTGAGAAAATCTGGCTCTTAAAGGGCCCATGTACAAACTCATCCATCTCAAACAGCAACCTAAAACCACCAGAAGGAAAGCTGCACAGTCCTTTGGTGAAAAGAGACTCACCTAGTAGACCCTGGGTGCATCTCGGTGAAAAGTAAGACTTCTCTGGAGACTGAGACATTGGTGGCAGCCATTGTTGTGACCTAGTACAGAAGTGCTGACACACTCGCAGACACCATTGAAGCTCTGCCCCTGGCCTGTTAGCCCTGGGGTCTGCCACACTCACTAGAGTGCAGATTTAATCCAGTTCAGCCAGGGCAGGCTATCTGCCCTAGGGACTGGCCCCACCCAACAGCAAGCCCTCAGGCCACTTGTCAGCCTGCATAGACTGGGTGCTTTGATCCTCTACAGGCAGGCGAATGTGTCCACCTCTGTGGGGCAGGGTCTGTATGAGGAACAAGTGAACTGTGGGGGACGTTGGTGAAGAGGTGGGGACCTTTGCAGTGGGGTGACTGAGTATGCTCCAGGGGGTCGGGAAGTTTGCACAGGTCAAGACCGTGTTGACAGTGTGTGTGGACCTGAGAAGGGTGGGGTTTATCAGTGGCAGAAGACTTGTGCTTCACAAACAGCCACAAAGAGGATCGGCCCCACCTTCCAAAACCTGAAACAGTGGGTTCTCCCATGCTTCGGGCCAGACCCACTCAACTGCCATCCTAAAAGAACTGACAGCAGCCTTGCAGCCATGAGACCTACAGCAACTATAAACCCCTGAGCCTAGCAACCAGCTCCACTGGGTACCTACTCAATTAACAGGAAAACTGCAACAGGAGTGTGCTATTAGACCTTGCAGCCAATGGTGCTGGGGCTGCCCAAACCTGATTTACAAACATCTGGCCCAGGAGGGAAAGCCTAGACTCCCTGGGTACCTGAAGTAAGAACAGTCCTGCCACAGCAGAAGGACACATGCAGATCACACAGGGGTCACTCCTGGATCATTTGGGCTGGTGATGAAAGAGAAGCACACTGCTGGGCCTCAAAAGGCATGTTTTACATAAGCCCACTTCTCCAAGATCAGGAGACATAGCTGACTTACCTAATACATAGATATGATAACAGAGAAGGAGGTACAATGAGGAGGCAAAGGAATACATTCCAAGCAAGGGAACAGGACAAAACCCCAGAAAAAAAAAAAACTAAATGAAACAGAAATAAGCAATCTACCTGACAAAGAATTCAAACAAAAACTCATAAGGATGCTCACTGATGTGGGGAGAAGACTGGATGAACACAGTGAGTATGTCAACAAAGAATTGGAAAATATAAGAAAGAACCAATCAGAAATGAAGAATATAATACTGGAAATGAAAAATTCACTAGAGGGACTCAGCAGACTAGATGATACAGAAGAACAGATTGGCGAGCTGGAGGAAAGACTAGAGGAAATCACCCAAGCTGAGGAAGAGACAAAAGAATTAAAAAGAATGAGAACAGTCTAAGGGAACTCTGGGAAAATATCAAGTGCACTAACATTAGTATTATAGGTGTCCCAAAAGGAGAAGAGATGGACAAAGGGGCAGAGGATCTATTTGAAGAAATAATAGCTGAAAACTTTCCAACCCTAAGGAAGGAAACAGACTTCCAAGCACAGGAAGAAAAGAGAACACCAAATAAGATAAACCCAAAGATCATACACCAAGACACATCATAATTAAAATGTCCAAAATTAAAGATAAGGAAAGAATCCTAAAAGTGGCAAGAAAAAGACAACAAGTGACATACAAAGGCAAGCCCATAAGGCTATTGGCAGACTTCTCAGCCAAAACTCTAAAAGATAGAAGAGAGTGACGTGACATTTAAAGTGCTGAAAGGAAAAAACCTGCAGCCAAGAATACTCGATCCAGCAAGGTTATCGTTCAGATTGGAAGGAGAGAGAAAAGTTTCCTGAACAAGCAAAAATTAAAGTAGTTTATCACCAAGAAACCAGTTCTCCAAGAAATGCTGCAGGGACTTATTTAAGTGGGAAAGAGAAAATCACAAATAGGGATAAGAAAATTATCCAAAACAAATAAAAAACAGGCAATAAAATCACTGGTAAGTAAAAAATACAGTAAAGATAGCATATCAACCACCTGTGAAGATAATATGATGGTTAAAAGATAAAAGTACTAAAATTACCTATTTTAATGATAAGAGGGTAATGGATAGACACACACAAAATAAGAGATGAGACATGATTTCAAAAACATAAAATGTGGGAGGAGGGGAGTAAAAGAGTAGAGCTTTTAGAAAGAGGTCAAGCGAAAGAGACTATCAACTCAATATAGATTACTATATACGTAGAATATTATATAGGAACCTTGCAGTAATCACAAACCAGAAACCTATAATAAATAAACAAACAAGCAAGGAAATAAATCAAACATATTACTAAAGAAAGCGTTCAAACCACAAGGGAAGACAGCAAGAGAAGAAGAAATGAACAGAGAAGAACTACTAAAATATCCAGAAGAAAAGTAACAAAATGGCAATAAACACATATTTATCAATAGCTACTTTAAATGTCAATGGACTAAATGCTCTAATCAAAAGGCATAGGGTGGCTGACTAGATTAAAAAAACAAGACCTATGTATAGGCTGCATACAAGAAACACACTTCAGGGGCCGGCACAGTGGTGCAGTGGTTAATTTCACTCGTTCCACTTCCGTGGCCTGGGGTTTGCTGGTTCAGATCCTGGGTGTGGACATAGCACCACTTGACAAGTTATGCTGTGGTAGGCGTCCCACATATAAAGTAGAGGAAGACGGGCATGGATGTTAGCTTAGGGCCAGTCTTCCTCAAAAAAAAAAAAAAGACACACTTCAGAACTAAGGACACTCACAAACTGAATAGTGAAAGTATAGAAAAAGGTCTCCACACAAATGACAAAGAAAAGAAAGTGGGGGTAGCAATACTGATATCAGACAAAATAGACTTTAAAACAAAAACTGTAACAAGAGACAAAGAAGGGCACTACATAATGATAAAGGGGACAATCCAACAAAAGGATATAACACTTGTAAATATCTATGCACCCAACATAGGAGCACATAAATATATAAAGCAATTATTAACAAACATAAAAGGAGAAATAGACAGTAACACAATAATAGTAGAGGACTTTAACACTCCACTTACACCAATGGATAGATCATCCAAACAGAAGATCAATAAGGAAACATCAGCCTTAAATGACATTAGAACAGATGGACTTTGTAGATATATATAGAACATTTCATCCAAAAACCACATTCTTTTCAAATGCACATGCAACATTCTCCATGACTGATCACATATTAGGCCACAAAACAAGTCTCAATAAATTTAAGAAGATTGAAATAATACCAAGCATCTTTTCTGACCTCAAAGGTATGAAATGAGAAATCAGCTACAGGAAGAAAATGAGAAAAACCACAGAAATATGAAGATTAAACAAAATGCTACTAAACAACGATTGGGTCAATGAAGAAATCCAAGGCGAAATCAGAAATATCTGGAGACAAATGAAAATGAAAATATAACATGCCAAAATCTATGGGATACAGCAAAAGTGGTTCTAAGAGGAAAGGTTATAGCAGTACAGGCCTACCTCAACAAAGAAGAAAAATCCCAAATAAGCAGTCTAACTGTGTACCTAAAGGAACTGGAAAAAGAAGAACAAACAAAGCCCAAAATCAGCAGAAGGGAAGAAATAATAAAAATTAGAGCAGAAATAAACGAAATAGAGACTGAAAAAATAATAGAAAACATTAATGAAACCAAGAGCTGGTTCTTTGAAAAGATAAGCAAAACTGACAAACCTTTAGCTAGACTCACCAAGAAAAAAAGAGAGAAGGCTCAAATTAACAAAATCAGAAATGAGAGAGGAGAAAAAACAATGGACACCTCAGAAATACAAAAGATTATAAGAGAATACTATGAAAAGCTATATGCCAACAAACTGGATAATCTAGAAGAAATGGATAAATTCTTAGAATCATATAACCTTTCAAAACTGAATCAAGAAGTAGAGAGTTCGAATAGACCAATCACCAGTACAGAGATCAAAACAGTAATTGAAATCCTCCCCAAAAAATAAAAGTCCAGGACCAGACAACTTCCCTGGTGAATTCTACCAAACATTCAAAGAAGACCTAATACCTATCCTTCTCAAACTGTTCCAAAAAATTGAAGAAGAGGGGAAGCTTCCTAACTCATTCTATGAAGTGGACATTATCCTGATACCAAAACCAGACAAGGACAACACAAAAGAAGAAGAAAAAAAAGAAGTGAAATAAGTCAGACAGAGAAAGACAAATACTGTATGATGTCACTTATTTGTGGAATCTAAAAAAGCTGAACTCTTAAAAACAGACAGTAGAATTGTGGTTACCAGGGACTGGGGTGGGGGGATTGGGGAGATGTTGTTTAAGGGTACAAACTTGCAACTAGTAGATAAATAAGTCCCGGAGATCTAAAGCACAGCATACTGATTACAGTCAACAGTACTGTACTATAAACCTCAAAGTTGCTGAGAGACTAGATCTTAATTGTTCTCACCATAAAAAAGAAATAATAATGTGACATGATAGAGGTGTTAGTGAACGCTATAGTGGTAATCATATTGCAATATATAAAGGTATCGAATCAACACATTGTACACCTCAAACTTACACAATGTTATACATTAATTATAGCTCAATAAAAAAGAAAGAAAAAAATTATTTTAGCACATTGCCTTTGCAAAAGTAATATCTCCAGGGTATTGAATAGAGTCCGGTCTTTCTCAGTCTATCTAAGGTTGATCCTACAATCTCCATCAAAATTTCACCATCATAAGTTCACATTTGATAGGAAGAGCATGATTGCTGTATGCTAACATTTGTTGTGTGATTGCTGTGCAATGGGAATTGTGTTAAGCATGCTAAATATTATATACTGTGAGATTGGCTATGTTATCCTTCTCCATCTTAGAAATGAGGAAACTAATGCTCAGTAACATTCAGTGGTTGGCCAATGGCCTTATAAAACTAAGTGACAGAGCTATGTTAAATTTAGTTCGTCTTACCCCAAAGGTAAAGGTAATGGTATTAACACTGATGTTATTCTTTTTTTTATGTAAAATACTTTCTCTTTGACTTGCTTAATGCACTGCCATATTTTTTTACCTTTTGTATTGTTTTACTGTTTCTGGTAAGTAGAAAGGGGCAGGAATCATTCTTACCAGTTTTCACATGGGAGAAAAAAGGAACACAGAAAATTCAAGTGGCTTTTCCAAAGTACATAAGAGAGGAACAGAATTAAATGTCTGTATCTCCTCATTGTGCATGTCTTTTTGTTTAAGAGTTTTTATATTAAAGAGGCTGCAATTTTTTTGCCAATCTGTCTATTGTAAGGTGGAGTCTAGTTCTCCTCCCCTTAGATCCGGGCAACTTACTTGTCCAAGACAATGCAGCGGAAATAATGTTCTCATAAACTTCTGAGGCTTTGTAGAATTCTCAGCAGCTTCTGCTCAGCCTTGGCCCAACCATACTGAGGGAAACCAGTTGCCCTGTAGGAAGCCACTCTGAGGCCACCTTTCTATGAGGAAGCCAAAGTTAGCCATATGGAGAGGCCACAAGGGTAGGGAAAAAAGGCCTGGCCAGATCCAGCTAGTCTGGTTATCTCATCCCAGACACCAGGCCAGTGAATGAAGAAGTCGTTTTGGACCTTCTAGCTCAGTAGCTGCAATGTGGAGAAGAAATGAGAAACATGGCTAACAGCCAGGAGCAAAGCCCCAGAAATAGTACCTCCGGAGAACTATCCCAGACATATCTAGCCATTTGAGCCAATCTGTTTAGGCCCTAGTCAGCACCAGGAGAGTGCACAGTGGACCAGCTCTTCCGAGGAATGCTAGAATGTAATGGGATCCTGCTATCTCTCAAGTTTAGTTTATCTGCCCCACAGTTGAGGTGTTTTATTATGGGCTTTAACGGTTTAGCTCTTGAGCTAAAATAATAGCCACAGGTTTCCAGTGATGCCTTATCCTGAGACACTCAGGGTCATGTCTCCAAGCAGATTTGAAAACCAATTAAACTTTTGGTTCCCTGTGAAGTTAAAAAAGGGGCACTGATTCCTAGGGAATTTTTACCTATCAGAGTCTTCTTCTTTTGTGATTCTGGCTTGGCTGAATGTAGGGACCTTAAAAATTGTAAGAATCAAGTGAGACGACGGACTTAGGTGTATTTTGAGAAGAGACATATGAATACATGAATATGAATGAAGTTCTGATGATGGAAGGTGCATCTTATACACTGTCATATCCAGCAGGAAGTTTTAATACTTTAAGAACTAATAACGTGGTTTGATGTGCACTTTCTCTACATAGCCCTCATGCTTGAATCTTATTGCTATTTTCCAAGAGTTACTTGGGCTATTCAGAGATTATGGTGAGGAGCAGTGCACATTGGTCCAAGAGAGTCTCAGAAGTAACCCACTTCTTAATGAAAGGTGAACAGATATTCTAGGCAGGCTCGATCTCATACTTTAGGCATCTGTCATCAACCCAAAGACGTATGACATCACCCACAGGGTAAAACTCGGTCACAGGAGCTGCAGAGTGTATTTCTCTCTTGACCATTAAATTCCTAACTTTTGAAATGTCTAGGACCTATATTTTTCCCAGATTGGAGAAAGGGCTAAAGAGTCGCTCCATGTTATACAAAAGGAAAGAAAAAAGATGTGATGCCTTTTCACCTTTGTTATCTCTTTATGCTGATTCTCATCCCACTCACATATAAGCTGGGATGAAACAGCAAGTTATAAAAAGCATTAATGTCACTGGAAGCAGAAAAACAGACAATGCAGAATTTTTAAGGGCACTCCTTTGGAGGCTCTGACCTATATGGAGTCAAATCCTAGCTTCTCTTTTTCTTTCTGGGGAGTTTGGGTAGCAACTTTTGGTGACTTCTATTACCTGATTATTATCCTCCCAAAATGCCTGCTAGTCATTTATGAAAAATCTACTCGGTTTCAGCTGAGGGGAGAGCAATACTTGCAGGATTTTGAAATACTGAATTTATATTAGGTCTCTGAAAAGCTGCTGACAAGTGTTATGGACAAAGGTACCTAAGAACATTTTAGATTAGGTAACTTCTTAAAGTTGCGCTATAGATCCCATGTCAATTCATTCTAGTGTTCCTAAGGATTCACAGATGTATCAAGCATTGGGAGTGAGAAATACATAACCAAGTAGAGTGATGGAAGAAAAGGTGATTCCTTGCTAAATATTAGCTTCATATCAAAATCATTTCAATCAAAAGTTTAAACCTAATTGGCCTACCACAAAACACCACCAGCTAAATGAACATTTTCTTTCTCCGCAAGTCAAGAATAAAATTTAAGAATACTAAGGCTAAACAGGATCTTAAGGAATCTTCAAACCAGCTGGTTCTTTAAATATAGACTATTTGTTTATCTCAAAGGGTGTCCATGAGCACAAGCTGGTCCAAAATACAAGTCAGTCATAATATTCCTTTCAGACATTTTTCTCAACTTCAGATTTAAATGTACATTCAAGAGCTCAAAAATATTATATGTAATATAAACACAATTACTGATGTAGGAAGCTATCAGTATTTTGAAGTTTGCTTTTTTTTTTGATGGGTGATGAGAAATATTAAGGGGTAGAATAATTGATGATTGGGGTCCGATTTGAAAATGACTGGATGATCTCCAGGCAGTACTATGATTACATTTTCCACTTCACTTAAAAGTTGCTCTATTTCTCTTGTCCTGAGAACAATGACCAAAATCTCTAACATGTCTTACAATGCCTTGTAAGATCTGAGACACGTCTATATCTCCAGCCTCTGTTTGTATAACTCAACCCTACTGTCTCTGTACCTGGACCCCCTAGCCTTCTTTTAGTCCTATAATGATTCATTCACTATCCTGAAATGGCCAATTCCATATTATTTCAGCTTAAGTCAAGTCAAATTTATCATATTAAATTTCACTATTCCCAAATTATGTATTGATTCTTTGCCTCTTTCTTTTTCTGCCACCCTCCAACCTGCCATGATAGTAAACTATAGGAGTAAGATAAATGCTGTATTACAGAGATATAAGTCATGATAAATTTACATCATGAATGAATTTAAGTTAAAAAGTGAGTTGATATAAGGAAAAAGCAAATAATGTAGCAAGTGGCAACAGATATGGCAAAAAGCATAAAAATGGGGTGTAAATAACTGAAATATTAATCTTTTCATTTTTGTCTTAGTCTCAGATATATGGGAACTCTCCTTTGGGGGTCGTTGCCAATCCTTGCTTGACAAGCTTGAATTTCCATTGTCAGTCAAAGCTGAGCTATTTCTTTTAACTTTCTTTGTAACTAGACAAGTAAAATTATTTCATGTCGGACATCATGTTTGTACTTAAGTCCAGATTGAAATTTTTATCTTTGAATGTGGTTGGATTTCTTAACTTTTTCTGAGTGAGAAATCAGGCAAGAAGTGTGTGGATTAGGAAACCTGTGGTTGGGAGCAGAAGTGTCTTTTACAGAAAATTTGTGTACAGGGAGCAAAAGAGTGTGAGTGTGTGTGTCTGTGTGTGTGGGTGTGTGTGTTGAGGAAGGCAGTAGATGATAACAATACTGAACATGTATTGAGATTCTGGTCCAAATGGTGGTGAGGTAAGGAGGTGGGAAAGAGAATGGATAGAGGATAGGTAGGCAGGGGCTGGAGATGTGGACTGGAAGCTAAAAACAGGCTGGAGAATCAGGCTAGCCAGGAGTGAGTGCCAGCAAATGGTAATTATGTGGACTTACGTTGGAGACCAAGGTCCTGTGCTCAAGGTAGCTTTTTGTTATTACAGAGCAAAGTAGAGAGGCCATGTTTACTTAAAATGGGTGGGCAAAGTGAAAAAGTCTGAAATCTAAGTGAATGGCAGCCCTACGGATTCTGCCCATATGACACCCATGCCCTAAACCTTCTCTGTCCTGGTGGTTGGCTCCTGAAGTCGGCTGCTCTGAGCTGCCATTTTTATAGACTCCTACATCTGGACTTATCACTCACATCTTTCAATCTCTATGTCCTCGAGTCATATTGTTTGGTCTCTTATGCTTTTATAAAGCCAGACTTTTTATGCTTTTCCTCAACTCATTCCATGTTTTCACTTTACTCCTACTGATGGCCATTGGTTTTAAGAAAATGCCAAACATTATATAGATACAGAAATCAACACTGTATGGTATTGGCTAAGAGTTAGACACATAGATCAAAGCAACAGAGTAGATAAGCCAGAAACAGACCTGTACAAATATACACAGAAGGTTTTTGACAAAAGCACCCACATAATTCAATGGAGGAAAGATACCATTTCAAGAAATGGTGCTGGAGCAGTTAGACATTTATAATTTCAAAAATGAACCTTGATCTGAGTATCACACCTTTACAAAAATTCACTCAAAATGTATCATGGACCTAAATGTAAAACATAAAACTATACAATTATCAGAAAAAAACGCAGGAGAAAATCTTTGTGATCAACAAGTAGGCAAAAAGTTATTAGAATTTCATCATAAACACGCTCCATAAAAGGAAAAATTGATAAATCAGACTTCATTGAGCTTTAAAAGTTTTGCTCAGTAAAAGACCCTATTAGAAGAATGAAGACACAAGCTACAGATTGGGAAAACGTACTTGCAAACCTCACATCCAACAAACGACTAGTGTCTAGAACATGCAATGAAATCTTCTAACTGAATGGTAAAAGAACAGTCTAACTAGAAAATGAGCAAAACAAATGCAGAGGCATTTCACTGAAGAGGAAATGCAGATGGCAAATAAGCCAAATCGATGTTCAGCAATATTAGCCATTAAGGAAATGCAAATTAAAGCCACAATAAGGTATCACTACATATCTATCAAAATTGCTAGAATAAAAAATAAGGACAACACCAAATGCTAGTGAGGATGCAGAGAAACGGTGTCAATCATACACTGCTGATAGGAATATAAAATGGTGCAGCTGTTGTGGAAAAAAATGGCACTTTAAAAAAATGAAACAATCACCTCCCATATGACACTCTCAGGCATTTATCACAGAGAAATAAAAACTTCACACAAAAACCTATACATAAATTTTTATGACAGTTTTATTCACAATATCCAATAACTGGAAGCAACCCAGATGTCCTTTAATAGGTGAATGATTAAACAAATTGTGGCACATGCATACCATGGGATACTACTTGGCAACAAAAGAAACATACAATTGATATACCCAACAACCTGGATAAATCTCCAGAGAATTATGCTGAGTGAAAAATAATCCCCAAAAGTTACACACTGTATGATTCAATTTATATAATATTCTTGAGATGACAAAATTACGGAAATAGAGAATAGATTGGGTATAGGGAGGGAAAAGGGGGGGAGGTGGGGCTCTAAGGGCAACATGAGGGAGCTTTGTGGGGATGAAAATGCACAGTATCAATGTCAATAACCTGGTTGTGATATTGTATTATGAAAGTTACCATTAGGAGATGTTACTTGGGAAATGTTACCACTGTGAGATGTTACCATTTAGAGAAGTTGAGTAAAGGGTACACAGGATCTCTTTGCATTATTTCTTATAATTACATATGAATTTATAGTAATATCAAAATTAAAAAATAATAAAACCCCTCTGGATACAGTGTGGAATATGGTTCTTAGAGAGCAAGACTGTAGTAAGATGATGTAATGAACTAGTGGAGGGAAGAAATGGATGTGGTTTATGCTAACGCAAAGAGAATGGTATCCATGAGAACTATACTAGCTGAAACATACGGAGGTGGTGGAATCAATAGGACTTGCTGAATGCTTGAATGCAGGAGTAAAGGAAAGAAGGTGTTATGGATGAAGTCCAAATTTGGGGTTTGGATAATTGAGTGGATGGTGTTGATTATAATCACCGAAATAGTTCATTTAAGAATAGAAGCAGGTTAAGGAGAAAGGGATGAGGAGAAGCAGCTAAACAAAAAAAGACATGGCTAGAAGATGTTGCTTATGTTAAGTATGGAGAAAATGTTGCCACACAGTTTCTAGTATTTGAAGAAGGAGGGTGATACATTATATTTATCACAAAATGTAACTACCGCTAATACTAGCTCAACTTTATTTTCTTTACAAGCTGTATTACCCAAAACAGAGGATGTTTATAATGGGTGTGAAAACTTTATATATCTCATTGTTTCAAAGATCTAATTTTATTTTAAATGCGCTAATGAGAACTGTGAATTGTACTATACAGGAAAGAATCAGGGTTTTTTTGTTTTTTCTTCTTTTTCTCCCCAAAGTCCCCCAGTACATAGTTTTATTCTAGTTGTAGGTCCTTCTAGTTCTTCTATGTGGGACACCACCTCAGCATGGCCTGACAGGCAGTGCTAGGTCGGTGCCCAGGATCCAAACCCACGAAACCCTGGGCCGCCAAAGCAGAGTGAGAGAATGTAACCACTCAGCTACCGCTACCGGACGTGCCCAAGAATCAGGTTTTGATTGAGTAATCATCCTCATTTTACCTATTTTATTAATATGCATTTTACTTTTATGTTTTCATTAGGCACATATGGTATTAATTTGACAGGTTGGAAAAAATATATATATGTATATTACATTCCTGAAACACCATGGACAACCCCCCACCCCAGCCCCTGCTCGCAATTCATCTTATAAGCATGTCTCTGTTGTCCTAGGGGAGAAGGAGTTCCATCTTGCATCATCAGATCTTGCCTAACTGCCCTCAAACCCAGGCAACAGGATATCTAGCACCTAAATATTCTAGATTGTTTCATTAGCGTGCAATGAGAGAATGACTGAGCATCTGGAAATTGCAGCTCTTTCTGAAAGGCATAATTTTCTGTTAATTTCAGATGAGAAATACACTGCTGAGTTCTTTCAACCTAAAGAAAAATAAGGGTAAGACTTTAAAATTGGGGGAAAGTTTATTTGGGTAACTATATATTCTTGGATCAAAGTCAGGCATATTCTGACCCATAATTTTTTTAAATATATGAAATCATATCATCTGCAAGGAAGAGGGCTGAACATCGCTGCTTGTATTTCATATTGTATTTCCTCCCTCTGCTGGCCAAGCACTACATCCACATTGAAATAAATTAAAGAAAAATGTTTTCCTCCGTATTGTATAATTGGGCTCTAAAACTGGATTATGTATTGAGAGAAAGTGTCATAAAATATCTCGAATATTTCTCTCACATTCAGTGCCCTCAAGCATTCTCTGCATTCTCCCCTAAAACAAAACAAAACAAAACAAATCTGCCCTTAGGAAAGATTTATATTAGTAATATCTACTTTGGTGTAATTTTAAGCCTATAGGCCCCCTGGAAGAGTTGATTCAATTTCACAAACATTTATTGGGTCTACACGTGTCAGGTGCCCTACTAGTTGCTGGGCACATGAAAATGAATAAAGTATTGTCTTTCTATGTCCCTCAAGAATGCACAGTCTAGCAGGGAGGGGAGATCCATGCACAGTTAAAATTCAACATAAATGTTGCAAGAGAAAATTGTATAAAGCGTCTGGAAATTATAGATGAAGAAGAAATTTGTAGCCTGAAAAGTGAGGGAAAACAACACTAAAAACAAACAAACAAAAATCAGACGATTGTGATCTGAATCTTAAAGGATTTTGCCATATGAACTCCACTAGGGAGGGTCTTTGGGGATAATGAAACAGCATGGACAAAGGGATTGGGGGGGGTGAGGCTTCATTTTGGGGTAATGATGACCAGGTGTGTGGCATGAAGTTAGAGTTTGTGTGTCAAACGGCTGGAGCAGAAGCCAGGAGGTTAGATTTGGACCAGAAATTTAAGAGCTTCTAAGGAGTTGAGACCCTGCCTTATAGCAAATAAGAGACCACAATTATTTTAAAGCAAATGCTTAACATGATTATCTTAATATATTTGCCTTTGTGGCTTGATTTTGTTTACTGTGAAGGAATTTACAGCATCAGTAAGAAGAAAGGGCAGAGTTTTTATGAGAGAGACTGTTTCTCGAGCCCCTGCTACTCATAACAGGCAGGAAGTTGGGAACCGGTAGCATTGAAGGCTGAGATTTGGGTCCTGGCTGCTTTTCTCTCTGTTGATTTGCATTCACTCTTTGATGACTTAGGGAAAGGAATTCATGTTAATTTGACAGTAGAAGTAAGGGAGATAGAAGGCATAATATCTCACAGTAATTCCATAAACACCTAAGGTATAACCAAATATTTTTTAAAAAATGAAAGTACGTTATTTCTGATTTTCTAAAGGAGAGTTTCAGATTGGTTGACGCATGAGTAACATGATTGGCTTTGGACTGCAAGATCTCAATTTGCTTCAGAAGTCGCACTTTTTATTCTACGTTGTATTAAAAAAATAAATCTGTAACATGCAGATGGAAATGAAGGCAAAGCATCTAAGCTGCTGCTAAATTAATGTTCTATCTCTGAACATGGACACAATGTCACTGAGGGTTCTGAGGAGGTTTTTTTTTTTTCTTTTTTTCCTGCAGCAGCAGGTCTATGTCACATTTCCAAAAAGTGAAGATATTATTTTATTGACTCCTCTCCTCATCTCACTCCTATTTTCCTTCCTTCTTTCTTTCCTTCCTTCCACTCTTCCCCAGCTAGTTGGCTATGCTTCCATAGTTAAATTAGTATTATTCAGAGAATCAAACAACCTATGAAGAAACCTCCTAAATACGCCTTCAGAAAATAATAGATTAGTTGATATATTGGAAGGAACGTTTTGCCTTTTTTCCAGGAACTGATTTTGATTTCGAGAAAGTCACGTGACTTGCCTCAGTCTCAGCGATCTCACCCATGAAGCAAAGCGTTTGTGTTAGATGATCATTTAGGTCTCTTCCAATTCTAAACTTCTGTATTTTTGACCGCTAAGCAGAGCGTCCTATCTTGGCCCTATGAGATTGCCCCAAACTGGGTCTCCAGGTCCTGAGAGAACTGGAAAAGGAGGGCTACAGGTCTCCATCACATAACGTCATGGCACGGGAGCCCATCCCGAAGATTCCCAGAGCACAGGCGGGAGGACAGACAGAGGCCAGCAAAACATAAGGCCAAATATTTAAAAGTCAAAAAAAAATCTGTTAAATAAAATAGGTCTTATACCGCTGTCTTAAAAAATAGCTTCATAATGACCACTTTTTAAAAGGAGTAAAATTATACTTATTTTAATGCCTGGAATTTGGCATTAAAATATTAAAAGTGGATGAACTTAAGAACTATGGAACATGTATGGGTGTTTTTGTTTTGAGGTGGCAATGTTTGGATGAGAAAAAAATTAAAAATAAACAATTCATAAATTAGTACTTTATCAATTATTTTAGTAAATCTACTCATCTTGCCTTAATTTCAGCAAAATGACTAATATTGTTTTTATAATCCGAATTTTCACATAATTTGTGTTCCAATAATGCTAGTAATATAAAGGATAAAAATAACGTTTATTCAACATGTATAAAGTTTAAATAGGTTTACAGCAATAATGTAAAGTAAAAGATTGAAAAAGTAAAGTAGTTTTTATATGTTTTTAAAAGTTATGTTTTCTTCCATGATATTTAAATTTCTTACTAAAATCAAAATGCATTATACAAACTATAATTGATTAATATAAACAATTTTAATCAAATTATATCAATAAGGATGGGATTTTTACTTAACTTTTTGAAGTAGTAATTAAACTTAACTTTTTAAATACAAATAAGATTAGCAATTCTTTTGTTCAATATCCATGAAATTAACAATGGAAAAAGATCAATGTTATACTTATGCTTGTTACTTCTAACCCCTATATATATAAATTTAAAAATAATATGGTTTATTTAATATCGAAAAATGGTTCTCAGCTTCCCTTGTAACTATTAGGATCAGCCCTCTAACACAGGATATGCAGAACCACCAATTGGAATACCCCCAAAAGAAGCAAGAAGACAGACACTTGGCACTGCTAGGAAATAATGCTTTGGTAAAAGGAAGAATCTACCACATTTGTGCAATCTGAGAGGATATATTTCACAGGTTAATTAATTTGATTTTTTTCTTAACCTAAACACTTTCTTTTACACTCCAACATAGGTAGCAGTACCACCCACAAATCTTCAAGGCATTTGGATGTAGTTGCCTACTTTTTTCCCTGGGTGGTGTTAATTATAAGAGTTAACGTTTGGGATTATAGATTGGGTGCTGCCAGACTTGAACACCTGATTCCAAGTGGCAGATGCCCCCGCGTATCTTTAATACATTTTTGTGAACATGTCTTTACAATATGTGGGCCCTCCAGGGTGTGGGGCCCAAGTCAGCAACACCTCTAGCCAGATCTAAGGGTGGGGCTACCATCATGGTACAGGAGAGTCTTGTATAATACGTGTTTATATTCTGCATGTTTGTCACTCACATTTTCCTCAGTCCTCCAGTATCTACACTTATTTTTGAGTGCATGAGATCTTGAAATTACTTCCTGGCTTGACTTTTCTGGTAGCGCCCTCTCCTGCCGTGTCCTTAGGGTGATGGGATAAACAAATTGAGGCAAAGAGGGAGATCACTGTGCAAAGTACATAATGCCACAGGGGAAGGGATTTTTATTAACATGGTGTACTGTTTTTATTCATATTTTATAAAGTATTAACATACAATTTTTAAAATGAATGCTCATATGAGTTAGAATGACTTTTAAAGAAATTGGTTGTTTGAAAAACGGGCCATTTTATAACAGTGAGTCTTGGTCCTGAGACTGAGGGAGGGATATATGAAAAGGTGCATCATTGAAATTAAATGATAAAAGGCCATTGAAAAATATTAAAAAGTTAGAGAAAACTAACATTGAGAAGAAATAATATTCAGAGAAACTAATATCCCTAATCTGGCTGGTAAGTCAGAGAAGAGAATCCTCCAAAATTAAGTAGGGAACTATATTTCAGGTAAAATGGAACATCAGTGAACATATCCATCACGTGTATTAGCCAGAGGAAACACGTTGTCGTGCTTATTAGGGCAGAAACTACCACACTTAGGAGTTAGCTTCTGCTGTTTTGTAGCTGAAGTTTGAGCCAGTGACTGACCGTGCTGAGATTATTAAAAACCAAAAATAAAAGAAGTTAGAACTGGAAGAGACTTAAAGAAGATGTACAGTCTAATTTCTTCAGTTTACACATTAGGCATTTCTACTCTAATAGGTTTGAATTAATTACATTTAAGTTTACTTAATAGATATGTATTATTTTAATAAATTTTGTTCTAATGGCAATTCTGAGTCAGAAACTTATTTTAATTGTGCTTCTTTGTTAATAAATGTCCATTCCTTGTCCATTTCTATAGACCTTTTATAAGCCGCTTCAGTTATCTTCTCTGAACCCTCCTGCTCTTCCTCCCCACGTGCTAAGAAGGGTGAACATCCCCTCTTCTGAGTTTACTCAAACACTCGTCACATCCAGGGCAATTAATTGTTTTTTCCATGCCTCGCTCACTCACTGGGCACATATCTGATTCATTCTTTAAAACATTTCCAGGACTTAAGACAACACGTAGAACATAGCAGGCCCTTAATATGAGCGTGTGGCAGTAATAATAGACGAATGAATGAAGAAACTTTAAACAACAATTAAATATCCCCTATATTATATTTACTTCTCATTTAAAAGGGCAATTCTTTACATATAATATTTCTATTGAAAAGCTATATGTTCATGTCTAATATTATTTGTTAATATTTTTCAGTTTAGCTATAATTTTGATATCTAACATTTTATGTTGCCTATTAACTGTTGACAAGTATATTTAATTTAATGAGCTAAAATTGAAATACCATAAATCTAGCATTCAACTGAGATATTAGGACATTAATGCAGCCTTATTCTGAGCTATAGCGCAGAAAATCTCAAAAATTAATACAGATAATATAAGCTTGCCAAACAAGGCATTTTCTCTGTAGAAGGAAACCAGAAAAAAATGTGAAACTGTCCAGAAGGAAAAGGCTAGGGCTGATGCCTATATTGGTTGCCATTTTTGGACTCTTCACAAATAATGTGAAGAGGACATGCATAGACTTGTCCCTCCAACCTACTTCATCATGTTTCTGATAAAAGAAAAAGTTCTCCACTTGCTACAAAACAAGCTGCACGTCACTGAGACAGCACTAGTCAGTGTCCAGTCAGGTGATGGAAACCACACCAACGACTTAAAAAGAATTTAAGATGAAAATTTAATATAAAACAGAATTAGGTAGGCATAAAATTACTAAGTAGGAAACAGATGGGAAATAAAAGAAAACCCTCTGCTATTAGGAAACAGCTACCCCCATTAGGGAACAAGGGGAAGAGCTCTGAGTGGTATAAAACTTGGGAATTCAGAGGAGGGTCCTTGTAGGACTGAGACTCAGACCTCTTGACTTTCACCTGCTGCTGTGGGAGAACTGCTGCTGCTGGGGTGAGGTGACAAGAACAACAAGCAGATGAGAAGTAGACAGGAAGGACTAAGTCCTTTCTCCCTCCTCCAGCCTTGCTGGCTCCCTATGTTGGCTGAACCTAACAGGAAGCCAGATATCAAAGCAAAAATGAGTTTGCAGAGTCCCAGCCTCGCTTCAGGAAGCAGTGTTCAGAGTGTGGGTTTAGAACTGAAGAGAGATAGCCTAATAACCAGCATGAATACCTTGATGACAACTTGTGGGAGGACAGACAGGGTATGGAAAGAGTACATGTTAACGTACCTCAGTGCCTTTGAGCGTGGCTAGGTGTTGCATCTCTCTTTCTGCCTACTAGCTGCCCAGTGGCTGCCCTCACTAATCCACAGCCAGCAGTGTGTCCATGCTCTCTGAAGCCGAGGTTGGGTCTGAGAATTGGGTCCAGATTCACAACACTGTACGCATAGCCAGCTCTCTAGAACATGTTGGCCTAACACAAACCAAGGACTTCTTATGGTTCTTGGACAAAGAAATAGTCCTGGCTGTACAGTGGTGCCAGAGGGGTGACTTTAAGAGCCAAGTCAGTCCTGAGTTATTGATTTAACGTTCTACAATTTTTAAATTAGTGACAACAACAACAAAAAGGAAAAAGCTAACCTGCTTTAGCATAAGCCATGGGGAGCACATACGCACTTAAGTCCCCAAAGAAAGATTTAAAATCCTACATTAACAAAACAAGTTAAGGGATGGGTAACTCACAAACAGGAAAGAAAGGAAGGCTTTTAAATTCATCTCGATAGAATCACTTTAAAAAAAAATCACTGTTCTTTTTCACCTTTGTATATTTCTTGTTATTCAAGGGTAAGAAGTCACCCAGCTAAGAATCAAATCAATACCTGCCTTACAAGACGACTTAACCTTGAGTACTGCTAATGCTTCTACAGGCCTCCTTTAAGCTAGTTAAAGCTGCCAGGGTCAGGAAAATTGGTAAAATCTCACTATCATGGAGAATTGAAGAAAACATAACAAACCTACAGAAATGAGACAAATGATATCACACCAGTGCTTAGAAACCTACAGTTAAAGTCATTCAGAGGTTTTTACTATCTGATCACAACTTATCTTCCTAGCTTCATTTTGTGCCATGCTTCCAAAGGCCTCTGGGTCCCTCAGTTGTGTTAAGAGTAAAATGTAGAGCACTCTTGCTATTCCCTATGCCCTGAAGGTCTCCCTAGCCCTTCTCTCTCCTGCCTGGTGAAATCCTTTGGAGTCTTCATCAATAATCCCATTAAATCAACTTCTTTATGAAGTGTGACATTGTTTCCTCCCAATTCATCCTTTGTTTTTAATAAGATCCATGTAGCATTTGTATCTTTGTAATTAGAGTTATTATATTTCTCAAATCTAGATGCTATTGATTGTAATGTGTCCCATTATTTTATATCACTAAGAAAGAGAAATGGTTCTCTTTAGACTATGGTGCCATTCATTTTATGAAGCATTTCGACTTCAGAGGTGATAGAGTGTAAATAAAAGGTGTGTTTAGAATTAGTGAAATGTAGTGGTTGCAGATGGGACTGCCCTCCTTGCTAAATTATGAGCTCCATGACAGCAGGACACGTGACTCAATACAGTGTCCCGAATGTCAAGCATACTGTTTGACACATGGCCGATTCTTCAGTAAATGCTTCTTAAAGTGTGCCCAGAAAATTAAGATGCAAACAGAAATTGTACAATTAGCAACAATAACTCAGCCTAGACTTTGTTCTGTGATCACAACTGATAATGCGTAGGATACAAGTGACATACAGTCGTAAGATCAAAACTTTCTTCTTGCAAAGCTTCATGACTTTCAACCAGGGCTAGTTGTATTTGCAGGATGACTAGGCATTTATATACGTAGTTTAATTTCAATAGACATGGGATGACCCCTCTCCTAAAGCAGCCATTTGTTGCCTGAAAATCCCACCTTTAGGTAATCCTTCCTTTGTAACAAAATGCACAATTTCCTGAAGGGAAATCTCATTAAACTTTATCAGACGGCATCATTATGTGAATTAGTTCACATAATACTTCAACGGCAACAAATAATAACCAACTTAAAAATAGTTCTAATGAATTAGAGTCCCTCACATTTATTTTTAGCATTGCCCAAGCAAGGCAGATTTGGGGAAGAGGCTTCAGAGCTAAGGACTACAGGAGGACACTGGTGTCTGCAGTTAAAGAGGCGGAAGTGGAGGCTGGCAAGGGAGCAGCGGAGCAAAAGGCGTCAACATGGGAAGAACCTGTGCTCAGCTGGACTGCCATCTTTCTGGGAAATAGCATTTTTATTTCTATTCCATTCTATATTTCTTTTCTTTATTTCTTTTAATAGCTTCTCTTCTGCATTCCTGCCATTTATGACACTCATTTACCTTATTTTAATACATATTACTCTGTGATATTTATTTAGACCTTTCTTTTCAATGCCTCTCTTCTGCTTTCCTTTCCAAATCACCATTCTTCAAGCTCCTCTTTGTTTTATTTTCTTTCATATCTGTTTCCTAGATCAAGAACTCTACTTGGGAATGAAATCCCTGTCAATCCCATGATGCATGTGTCCCTGGACTTTTTCAGTTTCCTCCTCAGCCTGAGCCCTGTTGTCATTGTTCCCCAGGTCAGCTTGAGCTCTACCGGATCGATTTCAAGTGATATAGTACAACCTCAAATCAAACTATATTCTCTGCAAAATGTGCTTTTTTTCCTTTTATTTCACATATCTGCTTTTTTTCTTTTAGTCTGTACAGATATGACTGAGTAATTGGACTAAATATGCCCTTCCACGTCATATAATTGGCTTGAAATATTGTTTCTGCACTTTTGTGTTTTGTTTCTCCTCTCTACGTTTAAAGCACTTAAATAAAAAATACCCTGTTGTTTACTTCTGGTGGCCCTATATATCTCTGCCCAAACCTCTCTACTTAGGGAAAAGAGCCCTGACAGATGTCTCACATGTGGCCAGGGGAACACACTTGTCAATATCATGAATAAAAATACCTTGCATTATATGACACTTTGAACTTTTTCTAAATGCTTTTACTTCTATTTTTCATTTTCACCTTTTTTTTATTTAGTTGAAACTCATGACATTTCTTGTGCCTTTTGATGCATTCTCTTTTGTCTTTTCTAGCAGTCATTTCACTTCTGAATAGCATTCATATAGTTTTCATCACTATAATTCTGCATAATCAAACCAGAAATTTTGAGGATTTTTTTTTTATTGTGAACTATATTTCTTTCAAAACATACACCATTACCCCGCCTCTAAAACTTCTATTTAATCTTTGGAAGCTGAATTACTGCCAACATGTCTTTCAGAGTTACCCCCAGTAATTTTATGATCGTAGTTCTCTGAGGGTGATTACTAGGTAAACGCTCTTTGACTTCTTTCCTTTAATTCTTCTTTTGACAAGGCACCATCATCCTTGGGATAATTATTAAGTGTCTTTCTCTGCTTTCTCCCCCTCAGAGACTACTCTGTTCACCTCTCCCCACCCTAAGTCTGACATTTCTCTCATAAAACATTTGGGGATTGACTGCTCTCGCTCTAATATTGAGGAGATTTTTGAAAATTCCCCCTTTTCTTCTTTTCTGTCTCCCTTCATTTTCTCCCTTTCTCAGATATTAATTATTCACTCTGTGTAGAAGGTAGAACTCTAGTGTGGCTCCCAATTTCTACTGGTGTTCTCGCCTTATATGATCTTCTCCTCTTCAGTGTAGTAGACCTGTGACTATGATGGGATATCACTCAGTGCTATTGTTAGGTAATGTGGCAAAAGGGATTTTGTAGGTGTAATTAAGGTCTAATCAAAAGGGAGATTACGGGGGTGCACCTCACCCTATCAGGGGAAACCCTTAGAAGCAACAGGAGGAGCACCAGGTGATCTCCTGCTGGCCTCGAAGATACAAACTGACATGTTGTGGAGAAAGCCATATGGTCGGAAACTCTGGGCAGCCTCTAGAAGCTGCGAGTGCCCCCTAACTGACAGTCAACAGGAAAACTGGATCTCAGTCTTACAAGTGGAAGGAACCGAATTCTGCCAACAGTCACACAAGCTAGGAAAAGGCCCTGAGCTCCAAGTGAGAACCCAGTTGGGCTCACACCTTGATTTCAGCCTTGTGAGACCTTGAGTGGACAACCCAGCCATGTCCTGCCCAGATTTCTGACCTACGGAATCTGCTAAGTTAATGATAGTTTGTTGCAAAACAGCAGAAATAAAAAGAAAAAAAAAAGAGTGTGTTCTTCCTCTTTTCTCTTTTCCCTGCCCATCTCTCCTTGTGACTGTAATTCCCACTTGTCCTAACTGCAATTTCTTAGAAACAAAATGCGTCAAACCCTACCAACGTTTGACTTCTCCCTTGGGCCCGTTTGCATTTCTCCACTCTGATCCTTATTCTGTGACTGTAGTCAGTTTATTCCTCTTCACCTCCAGGAATGTTTTTGTTTATTTGCAATTTCCAAAGTAATAAACTTAATCTATTTCATCTACTTGCTTTCCCTCATAAGTCACATTCATTTGGCCCACTTCTCATTAGTAATTGCAGTTGAATTCGAGAGCAAGCTTGCTGTAATGACATACTTCCTGATGCTCCAATAAAATTGATTCGTTCATTCATTTACACGTTCGTTCACTTTTTTATTCAATAGTTAAAATGTCAACCTAAAGTGTCAGGTAATCTCCTAGGCATTGTTGTTATAAAGATAAACAAGACACAGATTTTGGTTCTAAAAACCTCATGTTATGGTGGAGAAAAAGTGATTGTCAGAATCAAATAATGCACTAAATAGGACTTTAAAAAATTACGCAAGTTTAAGATGTTACTGTTAGGAATAAGACATAAATATAAACATAAATAAGGAATAAACAGTTTATGGTATTTATAGGACAAATAACAGTCAGTTCAAGAGAAAAACTGTGGCAGAATATGAATTCCATGTAGTATTTTATCCGTCAAAATATTGTAGCCGCTCCTGATGCAGGAAGGGTTAATAATCACTGGAAAAGGCTTGCCAACAAACTGTGACCCAGAGGTGAGAAGGCCGGTTAGCCAATGATGGGTAAGACCTCCAGGGGGAGGCAACCTAAGCCAGGCACCAGTCACCTGGGGCCACAGATGGAGACACGATATCGGGAGCAGGAGGGGCCATTGCCTAGGAGGGCTTGCATGCTCCAAGATAAAATATACGAGCACAGCAATAACATGATAATATCAAAACAGAGGCCGAGGGAGGGCTCCTTGAGAAATCACTAAGAATTCTTGGCATTCGCTAATTACATTGTCCAGAACACCTCTGTCTGTTTAACAGCTATAAGCTATGTATATATTGAAACGCTGGTTATAGTAAACTCAGAGTGGCCATCAGTCCTCTCCACATCTATCCTGATGTGTACATTGGATTGCGACACCAACAAATATCAATTAGTGTTTTGTTTGTTTTGATGCAGTCATTCACTGTCATATTTTAAGAACTGTTACAGGTAGCACAATAGATCAGGTATTCAGAAATGAGTAGTAACGAGGAGCCAGGATGAAGGGACACAATCTTGCCCCCTAAAAGCATACACTTTATTTTCTGCATAATGACTTCATTGTCTGTTCTCATGGGTGATTATATAGAGTGCTTTGCTTTATCCAGATGCACAAATATTTTATATGTGTACAATACTTCAGGCAGAGAATTGGTATGGTAGCAGTACATCATTGTGTCATTTTCTGTCAACAAGCACAATTTGACCTGCAGCATCCTGTGTAGGCAGAGGGTGTGTAAATATCCATACCCCTAGGATATGCAGTTAAGCATGAAGTTAGCAGAATGGATGTCAGCACATTGGGGTAAGATACACTGTAGCCTGAGCAGAAAACAAATACATTTCAAATAAAGAGTGTGAATTTTCCAGGGAAATGAGAAAAGAAAATTCCTAAGAGAACTTATTTTCCTTTCTATTTCTTTCTGCCCTGTAGGAAGATGATGATGGGAAATATTTTAATAACATTGTAGGCTTTAACAAAGGCAGTGCTATTTTTGAATGATAGTATATTTTTTTCTGGAGTCATAATCAACATCTCACTGTCAGACTATGTGCAGCATCTCGAAATCAGTCTGGCCATGATGTTTAAATGTCTTTGAGCACTGGGTATGCAGTAAGAAGGCAATATAGCAAGTGACAGATGTTTGTGCTCTGTAAGGTAAACTGGTTCATCTAACATCTGGGAGAGCAGGTGAAATCACTAGATAAGAAAAGGTCATTTTGCAGAACAAGTGTATCCTACATAGTAGTTTTTGTCTAAATCTTCATTCCTTTTTTTTCTTTTGCTGAGGGAGATTTGGCCTGAGCTAACATCTATGCCAGTAACCTCTATTTTGTATGTAAGTCACTGCCACAACATGCCCACCAATGAGTGGTGTAGGTCCATGCCCGGGAACTGAACTTGGGCCGCCAAAGCAGAGCGTGCCAAACTTAACCACTAGGCCGTGGGGCTGGCTCCTGAATCTTCATTCTTAATGTTGAAATTACTAATTCCTTCATCCCCTGCCAACCCAGTATGTTACCAGCAAAACTGTTGCATGAATAGCTCCATTTAGGCAATCCTAAAGTCTAAAAATATATTTCAAATGTTGCTCTAATAAATATCCATGATAAATGTTTTAAAAATCCTAGTTTATAAATCGTTGGATATAAACAAGTTTCAGAATCAAAAGTTTTTTTACAACCATCTGAAATTGAATGTAATTAGGATCTTCCCTGCTCAAAGTTAAGGCACTGTTTTAGACTCTGAACAGTATCCTTCTTTTAAAGTAGATGCAAGTCTATTGATTCAATGAAGCTGGTTATTAACTTCTCATGAGCAAACTAAAAATCTTCACAGGGATGTAATCAGAATGGGAGCTGAAAAGCCGCAACTCCAGTTGATGGGCACTTAGGTTGCTTCCATGTCTTGCCTATTGTAAATAATGCTGCAATGAACATTGAGGTGCATGGGACTTTTGGAATTGCTGACTTCAAGTTCTTTGGATAGATATCCAGTAGTGGGATGGCTGGGTCACACGGTATTTCTATTTTTAATTTTTTGAAAAATCTCCATACTATTTTCCATAATGGCTGCACCAATTTGCATTCCCACCAGCAGAGTATGAGGCATCCTTTTTCTCCACAACCTCTCCAACATTTATTACTTTTTGTTTTGGTTATTTTTGCCATTCTAATGGGTGTAAGGTGATATCTTAGCGTAGCTTTGATTTGTATTTCCCTGATGATCAGTGATGATGAACACCTATTCATGTGCCTATTGGCCATCTGTATATCTTCTTTGGAGAAATGTCTGTCTATGTCTCCTGTCCATTTTTTTATTGGGTTCTTTGATTTTTTTGTTGTTGAGTTATGTGAGTTCTTTATATATTATGGAGATTAACTCTTTGTCGGATATATGACTTGAAAATATTTTTTCCCAATTAGTGGGTTGTTTTTTTTTTCAATCCTGTTTTGCCTTGCATTGAAGAAGGTCTTTAGTCTGATGAAGTCCCATTTGTTTATTCTTTCTATTGTTTCCCTTGTCTGAGAAGACATGATGTCCGAAAAGATCCTTTTGATACTGATGTCAAAGAGTGTACTGCCTATATTTTCTTCTAGAAGCCTTATGGTTTCAGGTCTCACCTTTAGGTCTTTGATCCATTTTGAGCTTATCTCGGTGGATGGTGAAAAAGAATGGTCAATTTTCATTATTTTACTGTGGCTTTCCAGCTTTCCCCAGCAACATGTGTTGAAAAGACTTTCTTTTCTCCATTGTATGCCCTCAGCTCCTTTGTCGAAGATTAGCTGTCCATAGATGTGTGGTTTTATTTCTGGGCTTTCGATTCTGTTCCATTGATCTGTGCACCTGTTTTTGTACCAGTATCATGCTGCTTTGATTCCTGTAGCTTTGTAGTATGTTTTGAAGTCAGGGATTGTGAGGCGTCCAGCTTTGTTCTTTTTTCTCAGGATTTCTTTAGCAATTCGGGGTCTTTTGTTGCCCCATATGAATTTTAGGATTCTTTGTTCTATTTCTGTAAAGAATGTCCTTGGGATTCTGATTGGGATTGCGTTGAATCTGTAGATTACTTTAGGTAGTATGGACATTTTAACTATGTTTATTCTTCCAATCCATGTACAAGGAATGTCTTTCCATCTCTTTATGTTGTCATTCATTTCTTTCAGGAAATCCTTGTAGTTTTTGTTGTATAGGCCTTTCACTTCTTTAGTTAAATTCACCCCGAGGTATTTTATTCTTTTTGTTGTGATTTTGAATGGTATTGTGTTCTTGAGTTCTTTTTCTGTTAGTTCATTATTAGAGTATAGAAATGCTACTGATTTATGTAAGTTGATTTTATACCCTCCAAGTTTGCTGTAGTTGTTGATTATTTCTAAAAGTTTTACAATGCATTCTTTGGCGTTTTCTGTATATAGGATCATGTTGTCTGCAAACTGTGAGAGTTTCACTTCTTCTCTCCCTATTTGGATTCCTTTTTTTCCTTTCTCTCGCCTAATTGCTCTGGTCAAAACCTCCAGTATGATGTTGAAGAAGAGTGGTGATAGAGGGCAGCCTTGTCTCGTTCCTGTTTTCAGGGGGATGGTGCTCAGTTTTTGCCCATTGAGTATGATGTTGTCTGTGGGTTTGTCATATATGGTGTTTATCATGTTGAGGTAATTTCCTTCTATCCCCATTTTGTTAAGAGTTTTTATCATAAATCACTGTTGGATCTTGTCAAATGCTTTCTCTGCATCTATTGAGATGATCATGTGGTTTTTATTCCTCAATTTGTTAATGTGGTGTATCATGTTGATTGATTTGTGGATGTTGAACCATCCCTGTGTCCCTGGTATGAATCCCGCTTGATCATGATGTATGATCCTTTTGATGTATTGCTGAATTAGAGTTGCCAAAATTTTGTTGAGAATTTTTGCATCTATGTTGATCAGCGATGTTGACCTGTAGTTCTCCTTTTTTATGGTGTCCTTGTCAGGCTTTGGTATCAGCGTGATGTTGGCTTCGTAGAATGTGTTAGGATGTGTTCCATCCTCCCTAATTTTTTGGAATAGCTTGAAAAGTATGGTATTAAATCCTCTCTGAAAGTTTTGTAGAATTCCCCAGGAAAGCCATCTGGTCCTGGGGTTTTATTCTTTGGGATGATTTTGATTCCTGTTTCAATCTCTTTCTTTGTGATTAGTCTGTTCAGATTGTCTGCTTCTTCTTGACTCAGCTTTGGGAGATTGTAAGAGTCCAAGAATTTATCCATTTCCTTCAGGTTATCCATTTTGTTGGCGTATAGTTTTTCATAGTATTCTCTTATAATCCATTGTATTTCTGCAGGGTTTGTTGTTATTTCTCCTCTTTCATTTCTGATTTTGTTTATTTGAGCTTTCTCTCTTTTTTTCTTTGTAATTCTGTCTAGGAGTTTGTCAATTTTATTTATCTTCTCAAAGAACCAGCTCTTTGTTTCATTGATCCTTTCTACTGCCTTTTTTGTTTCAATAGCATTTATTTCTGCTCTGATTTTTATTATTTCTCTCCTGCTGACTTTGGGCTCCGTTTGTTCTTCTTTCTCTAATTCAGTTAGGTGTAGTTTGAGATTGCTTATTTGGTATTTTTCTTGTTTGTTAAGTTGTGCCTGTATTGCAATGAATTTCCCTCTTAATACAGCTTTTGCTGTATCCCATATGAGTTGGTATGGCATGTTATCATTTTCATTTGTCTCCAGATACTTTTTGATTTCTTCTTTAATTTCTTCAATGATCCATTGCTTGTTCAATAGCATATTGTTTAGTGTCCACATCTTTGTCCCTTTCTCAGCTTTTTCCTTGTAATTAATTTCTAGCTTTATAGGATTATGATCAGAGAAGATGCTTGTTATTATTTCAATTTTTTAAAATTTATAGAGGCTTGTCTTGTTTCCCAACATATGGTTTATCCTCGAGAATGGTTCCATGCGCATTTGAGAAGAATGTGTATTCTGCTGTTTTTGGATGGAATGTTCTATATAGGTCTATTAAGTCCAACTGTTTTGGCTTTTTGCTTAATTCCACTGTTTCCTTGTTGATCTTCTCTCTGGATGATCTGTCCAATAATGTGAGTGGGGTGTTGAGGTCCCCTACTATTATTGTATTATTTTTGATATCTTCTTTTAGGTTTGTTAATAGTTGCTTTATGAACTTTGGTGCTCCTGTGTTGGGTGCATAGATATTTATAAGTGCTATTTCTTCTTGAAGTAGTGTCCCTTTGATCATTATATACTGACTCTCTATCTCTCTTTACCTGCCTTATCTTGAAATTTGCTTTGTCTGATATAAGTATTGCGACACCTGCTTTCTTTTGTTTGCCATTAGCTTGGATTGTTATCTTCCACCCCTTCACTCTGAGCCTGTGTTTGTCATTGGAGCTGAGGTGTGTTTCCTGGAGGCAACAGATTGTTGGATCTTGTTCTTTAATCCATCTTGCAACTCTGTGTCTTTTATTGGAGAGTTCAGTCCGTTTACATTGTGGGTGATTATTGATGCATGAGGGCTTAATGCTGTCATTCTGTCGCTTATTTTCTGGTTTTCCTGCATTTCCTTTGTTTCTTGTCCTGTGTGTTTTGGCCTCCCATTGACTTCTGCAGTTTCTTATGCTGGGTTTCTTAACTTTTTCCTTATTTATGTTTTGTGTCTCTGTTCTGTTTTTTAGTTTAGTGATTACCCTGAAGTTTGTATGCAGAATCTCATGCATAACATAGTCCCTTTCCTGGTGTCCTAAACTGATTCAATCCCTTTCCTCCACCCCTCCTAAGTTATTATTGTCATCTGTTATTCCAACTTGTATTGTGAGTTTGTGGTTAAAGTGACAAGATTGTCTTTGTTTTTGGTGATTTCCTTCCCTTTATCCTAACGCTGTAGTTGAATATTTGCTATCCTATTCTGATTCTATCTATTTGTCTCCTTAGTCTGTGTTTTGTGACCCCTTTCTCCCTTTTTTTTCTTTTTTCAGGTATGAGGGCCTTCTTGAGGATTTCTTGTAGGGGGCGTCTCATGGCTACAAAGTCCTTTAGCTTTTGTTTCTCTGGGAAAGATTTAATTTCTCTGTCATATCTGCAGGATATTTTTGCTGGATAGAGTATTCTTGGCTGAAGATTTTCATCTTTTAAATTTTGGCATATGTCGTTCCAATCTCTCCTAGCTTGTAAGGTTTCTGCAGAGAAATCCACTGAAAGTCTGCTAGGGTTTCCTTTGTAGGTTATTTTCTTCTGCCTTGCTGTCCTGAGTATTCTTTCTTTCTCCTTCACTTTTGCCAGTTTTACTACTATGTGCCTTACAGTAGGTCTTTTTACACTGACATATCTATGATATCTGAAAGCTTCCTCGACACACATTTCTCTCTCATTCCCTAGAATTTGGAAGTTCTCTGCTATTATTTCTTTGAGCACGCTTTATGCTCCATTCTCGTTTTCATCGCCCTTGGGGATACCTATAATTCTTATGTTGCATTTCCTCATTGAGTGGCTATTTCATGGAGATTTTCTTCATTTCTTTTTATTCTTAGTTCTCTCTCTTTCTCTGTCTGGAGCCATTCAACCTGTCTATCTTCGATTATGCTGATTTGCTCCTCTATGGTGTCCACATAGGCATTCAGGGAATCTGTATTATGTTTTATTTCTTCCATTGTATTTTTCATCTCTAGTATTTCTGATTGATTCTTCTTTATAATTTCAATCTCTTTTGTGATGTAATTCCAGAACCCATTGACTTGTTTCTCTATATTTTCCTTTACCTCATTGAGTTTTTTGATGATGGCTATTCTAAATTCATTGTAGTTTGTTTTTCGTATTTCTGAGTCCTCAGGACGTAATTCTGGAGGCTTGTTTTTCCTCTGGTCTGGAGTTTTTGTTAATTGTTTGATGCTAGAATGTATTTTTTTGCATAGTGATATTATTTGGTTGCAATTACAGCCTGTAGCTACTAGATGGGAGTGTTGAGATCCATGTGTTCTGAACCCTCCACCTTTAACCTAGATGGTGGCACAGTGAGGGTTGGGTTCAGGGGGCACTTTCTCTTGCCTACAGACCTGGTTTCCCCTGCCAGCTCTTGCTATCTGTTCTCCTGGGATCTTGGCTTGATGAGGTCACCCCTTGCGCAAGCTTTCACCCCATTAGGGGGCTTCCCTCTGGTCTGGAAGGGCCCTAGGAAGTCCTGGGTGAGCCCATGGATGTGCAGCCCCTCCCCCACTTCTTCCCTCATGGAGCCTCCCACGGCAGCAGCCACAGTCTTTAGAGGAGGGAGTGAAGTTATCTCTTACCTGGTTCCAGCTCCTCTGAGGGGGCTTCCAGCCTCTCCACCCTCCGTCATTTGGCTGCTGTGGGTCTCTGAGGATTCCTGTGCTATTAGGATATTTTTTGTTGCAATATGGTTGCTCGTTTTTGTTGTATGTTAGAGGGGAGAGAGTCCCAGGCAAGCTCACTCCACCATGATGCTGACATCACTCCTAGAATCAATTTTTAGTATGTATTTTATTTGGTGTTGAAAGAGACATTAAATTTCACGTTGTACCCAACACTTTAAAATATCTTTGTGCATAGTTGTGTGGATAGACACAATCCTGCCCATTCAGGTGATCACAGACACATATAAATCCCTGGTTATACAGTCCTTAGGAAATTTCATCCTTCTCTGTATGCAGCTACTACCTGTAAATGAATGATGAACTTTCCAAATTTGTTTCTTGAGACAAAACTTTCATTGAATATCCAGACTTACCTATCTAGCTACCTTTTAAACATCTGCAGCTAAGTGCACCACAAATATCTGAAAACACGTTAAGTCAAAAAACAAACTCATGGCACTTCAAGTCTACCTGTCTTCCAGTGTACCTGACTTAATGAAGGATACTGTCACCAACCATGTGTCTCATGACAGAAAGTTAAGAGCATCTTAGAAACACTCACTATCAAAACGTCCATGCCTATCAACTGCCAGATTCTGACAATTTTCTCTCTGAAGTCTTCACAAATACGTCCTCTCTTCTTCACTTTTATTTTGAATTCCTTAATTTCAAGCTCTCTCCATGTTTTAATAGACTATTTCCATGGATTCCTTACAAACTTTCCTCATTCTAGGCCAAGCTTCATTCAAATACTCTCCATTTAGGATGATCTTATTAAAAGCAAATGTCAAAATTCAAAAACCTTAATGACTCTTTAATATCTACACAATAACGTTTAGGCTCATTAGAATAGCATATATAATGCTTCCTTCATAATTTCTCCTTAACCCCATGTTCAACTTCAGCCCTCAGCATTCCCTCTTGCAAAACATAGTAAGGAACAACGAATAAGGAACAACAGCCAACAAGCAACAAAAATCTAGAAAGAACCAACTAAAACAATTAGTCAAAAGGTAGATGTAAACCAAACTATATAAAAAATTGCACTAAATGAAAAGCAATAAATACTCCAACTATGAAACAAAGAATGTAAGCCTGGATGAAAAAATAAGACTTGATTACATGTCATCTATAAGACACATAGTAAATATAAAGATTAAGAACATTTCAAAGGAAAGGATGAAAAAAGATACGTCAGACAACGAGTGAAATATTTTGCATAGCATGGCCATATTAACACACATCAATATCATCTCCATACTAATATTAGATGAAGTAGATCTCAAGACAAAGAGTATTTCTAAAGATAAATGGGGACATTTCATGACAAAAGAGGCAATTAGGAAGACATAATCTTAAATGTACATGCAATTAATAAGTGAGCTTCAAAATACTTGAAGCAAAACCAAAAAGAACTAAAGACAGAAAAAGCCAAATTAACAATATTTGTGTCTTTTAATACCTTTCTATCGGTAATGGTTAGAAAATTCGACCAAAAATAACTAAGAAGATAGAAGATCTAAGTAGCAGTATCAACTAACTTGACATAATTGACATTTGCAGATGACTCCACCAAAAACAGGAGTATAACATTTCTTTAAGTGTCCATGGAATATTTTCCAAGATAGATAGCATACTTGATCATACACAAGTCTCCATATATTTCAAAACATTGAAATCTTACAGAATGTGTTCTCTGACCATGATATAATTAGATATCAGTTACAATTACTATAAAATAACCAAATATTTAAAAACTAAACAACCCACTTCTAAATAATCCAAAGAAGTCTTGAGAGGAATTTAAAAATATTTAACACAAAATAACTAACATATTTAAATTTGTGGGGGTGCTGCTAAAGAAACAATTTGAGGCAAATTTAGAGAATTAAATGCATATAAGATAAAAGAAGAAAGAAAGAAGTTCATGA
The DNA here is from genome assembly GCF_021613505.1 of Equus quagga. Taxonomy (NCBI): domain Eukaryota; kingdom Metazoa; phylum Chordata; class Mammalia; order Perissodactyla; family Equidae; genus Equus; species Equus quagga. Next base: position 98,001,990 of record NC_060271.1, read on the forward strand.
TTTTTAAGTTTCCACCTTTAGAAGTGTCTTAGTCTACTCAGGCTGCCATAACAAAATACCATAGACTGAGTGACTTAAACAGAAACTTACTTTCTCACAGTTCTAGAGGCTAGAAGTCTAAGAGCAAGGTGCCTGCATAGTCAGTTTCTTGAGAGAGTTCTCTTCCTGGCTTGTAGATGGCCTCCTTCGCTGCGTCCTCATACGGTGGGAATAGAGAAGGCAAGCTCTCTAGTGTCTCTTCTTATTTGGGCACTAATCCCATCTTGAGGGCTCTGCCTTCACAACCTTATCTGAACCTGATTATCTCCCAAGGGCCCCAACTCCAAGTACTATACCATTAGCAAGTAGAGTTTCAACATATGACTTGAAGAGGACACAATTCAGTTCATAGCCAGAAAATAGGGAACAAAAGAGCAGATTAAATTCAATATAATAGAATGAAAGTAACAAAGATAAAAACAAAAATCAATGAATTAAAAACAAATAATGGAGAATATTAACAAAACTAAAAGTTGAATTTTGAAAATCTTAACATCAATACAGTTCTACAAAGATTGTCAAGAAAATAGAAAATATAAATTATCAATATCAGAAATGAAACAGGAGATATTATTACTCATCAAAGAGACTTTAAAGGGATAATAAATATTGGGAAAATATTTATGTTAACATAATTTAATAACTTTTGTAAAATAGCCAGATTTCTTCAAAAACACAATTTACCAAAACTGGTTCAAGAAGAAATAGAAAATCTGAATAGAACCTATATATTAAAATAATTGAATTCATAGTTCAAAGATTTCCCATTAAGTAGCCATCAGGTTAAGTTTGTTTCGTGGTGAATTTTCTTAAGCTTTTAGGAAGAGTTAATACCAAACTGATGAGAAGTCCATTTTTTTCTTGCCAGAATAACGTATTATCTCCCTCTACTTTGGCACGCTTTTAAATCATTTCTTAAAAACAGTTTCTTACTTTGAAGAAAAAAGTTAAATTCTTAGTAACAAGTTATTTAATGTGGTGCTTTTAAAAATATGGCCTGGGGGCTGGCCTGGTGGCATAGCGGTTAAGTTCACGTGCTCCACTTCAGCGGCCCAGGGTTCACTGGTTTGGATTCTGGGCGCGGACTTAGGCACCGCTTATCAAGCCATGCTGTGGCAGGCATCCCACCTACTATCACTAACAGGTATAGATCACCTTTCCTCAGTACTGTGTAATCAGCCTCTATATTATCTTAGGCCTAGAGAATAGGTGTTTTGGAAACAATATTAGAGAAAGACTAAATTTGAACCTTCTTGGAGAGGAACTTATAAAGTATTCTTAATAGTTATCATACAGGTAAAATTCCATCAAGCCATGCTGAGGTGGTGTCCCACATAGCAGAACTAGAAAGAGCTACAACTAGAATATACAACTATGTACTGGGGACTTTGGGGAGAAGAAGAAAAAAAAAGACTGGAAACAAATATTAGCTCAGGGCCAATCTTTAAATAAAAAACACAGAACACTAAAACTGGCAAAATGTATTATGACTTGCAAAAAAAGATAAACTGTACCAAGCCATTATGTGCAACACCAAGTATCTAAGCTCAAGTTACTTTAAAGCCAGCTTTTCAAAACCGTTATGATGGGAAGTCTGGAGCAACACTAACTCTCCAAGTTAGTGCTTCATGTTTGAAATTTACAGGTTCTAAAGAGAAGATCAATAACTGTTTCAGAATTTTGCATAGTTTACAAATCTCAACCAATCCCTACCCCATGCTACACTTACTAATTTCAACCTTAAATCAGCCTTGTCTAAATCTGTTCTCCCATGCTGTAAATATCCTTCATATCTCTCTCCTTTGAGACTCCACTTAGACCTGTGAAAATACCATTCTCTCCTGTTCAGCAAATTTACTGAATTCAGCTTTGTATGATCAACACATTTTCTTGGTGATGTTTGAATGGGGATTCTAACATTAAATAAATTTAGAATGGATGTAATAATAAAAATAGTAAAAAAGGAGGGTTTTTTCTTGCCTAAAGATTAATTAAATCCATAACCTTATTACATTTTGATTTATACTCTCCTTCTTAACTGAAAAGATAAGTCGCTTAACCCTCAAATATATACTGAATTAGCATTTAATTGTCTCCTTTACTCCTTTTGTTTGAAAAAAATCTCAGTCTTTGAAAGTCCACAAAAAATATTTTAGCATAAACATTCACAAACAATTTCTTCTTTTATTGAGGTGTAATTGACATCTAACATTACTTTAGTTTCAGGTGTACGACATAGTGATTCGATGTTTGTATATATTGTGAAATGCTCACCACAATAAGTCTAATTAACATTCATCACCATATATAAACAAATTTTTTTCTTGTGATGAAAACTTTTAAAATAAGTCATGAGGAAGTAATGTACAGCGTGGTGACTATGTTTAATAATACTCTATTGCATATTTGAAAATTGCTAAGAGAGAGTATCTTAAAACTCGTCATAAGAAAAATAATCATAGAAAACTCCTTAAAGTAGTTAAGATGATCCCAACTATACTTATGGAATATCTTAATGTAGACTCTAAATGGACTCTAGTGTTGATGAGTCTTTAAAATGGATTACTCCTGTTCTGGCTCCAGAGCTGTGTTCATAAGAAACCTATAAAGAGCTCTTTGAGTTTGCACAGCATGTTATAATCATTATCAAGTTAATTTGTGTGACACCCCAGTGAGAGAAGTAAATACTGCTGCCCTTTTTTAATAAATGAGGAAAGTGAGACATAATGGAGGTCATTTCATTTCCAATCCACTGAACAATTAAAAGTTGTTTTTTCTATCCTTCATCCCCACCATCTTAAGAGTAAGCACAGACTTGCTCTTGTAGTATTCTTATTCGTTCCAAATCACTAATGTCTAAACACAGAAGGGATGCTCAATGTTTAGAAGAACACCAGCCCATCAATAAGAACAATCCAATTAAAGGGATTTTAATATGTTTTATCTGTAGAGATCAATATAAAACCCTAGTTTGCTATTTCAGCATAAAATATCATATAAATAAACTGCTCAATATACATAATGGCTTGAGTAGTGAAAATAGCTCATCATCTAAGAAAACTATCATCATTAAACCACCCCCAACAGTTGCCAGTTAGGCTTTACAAAATAACAGCTTCTAATTATAACTTCATATAATGAAAAACCTTTTCCTTATTTCCTTCTTTTCATTCTTGTGACAAAACAGCAATCAGAGAAATTGGGTCCGTATGGAATATATCCAGATCAGAGCTTGATTTTGCTCCGATAAACTGTATTTACCAACATCAAAGTAAAATATTTTATGCATTTTACAAACATTATCTCATTTATTATAACAATCCTGAGATAAGCAGGGCAGATACTGGCTTCTCTGTATACAAACAGGGAAACTGAGACACGAAGAGCTTACTATGCTCCTTTCCTGAGACAAGCCAGTGCTGGTGGGCTAAGAACCCGTGCCTTTGACTCTAATTAAAGCAGTGTCTCCAATACGTTACTGCATCTCACGTCTAGAACACTCATTCCAAATTCCAGTGACCACATTCTTAGTAAAACTTGGTTTGGTAAAAACAAGGCTATGATCACTCTAATATGAGTAGAATATATTAGCTTAAAAGCAAAACTTCCAAAAACTATTGCCACATTAAAGAAATTCCTTATATATAAATAAATATCAAGTTGAAAGTTTTAGATAACTGTAACACCCTTTAGGTGTACTTAATGCCACACTGATGGTCTATTTCTAAAGGTACAATTTTGATACTAGGGATATTTTTTTTCTTCTGGAGTCTAGATTTCCAGAAACGTGATATAACTCCCTTTAAAACATTCACATGGTTTTATATGCTAGGATACACTCTGTATTTCAATTTTAGCAAAATGGGTCACCCTTATTAATACCTGAAGCAAGATATTTCCAGTTCCTTATTGCACTTCTTTAAAATACATCTACGTTATCTTCTATTATCATAAGCCCTCAGCAATATTACAAGAATTCATGATATCACATCTTTAATGTACACCTAAACCAGCTCATCTTCATCAGATGAAGTGATTTTCAGTAATGAATGGGGTCCAATCTTCAAAGTCACTCATTTTGAGAGATTTTTTTCATAACTAAAGTATAAAACCTTTAAGAGCATATCGTTTAGTAACTGATGTACTTGAATTATAAACAAGCGTCTTATCTGAAGGCTCCTGGATTGTGTTCCATGTATAAATAGGACTATGGAATTAAGTTTATTAACTCTATATTAATATTCTAATATTATGTTATTCTAATAAATATTCTAAAACCCAGGAAAATAGATGGCTTTTCCTTAGCTAAAAAGTTAATAAATAAAAACTCATAAGAACCGATTAGCAAAGAATGCATTCCTCATTAAAAGAGACTCCAGATGTTGATAATAATAACAAAAATAGCTAACATTTAGTAAATATGCTGATCATTGTGCTTAGAATCTTACATAAACTACCTCATGTAATCCTCACAGAAACTCTGTGAGGTAGTTGGTGTTACTCTCTCCATTTTATATGTGAGAAAATACATTGGCGTCTGTACTCATTTGCTAGGACTGCCAGAACAAAGCACCACAGACTGAGTGGCTTAAACAACAGGAATTTGTTGTTTCACAGTTCTGGAGCCTAGAAGTCCAAAATCAAGATCAGTTTTGAGATCTGTGAGGGGAGAATCCATTCCAGGTCTCTCTCCTTGACTTGTAGGTGGCCATCTTCTCACTACGACTCTTCTTATCATCTTTCCTTTATGTGTATCTCTGTGTCCAGATTTCCCCTTTTTAATAAGGACACCGGTCATGTTGGCTTAGAACCCACCCTAATGATCTCACTTTAAATTGATTACCTCTGTGAAGATCTTATCTCCAAAGAAAGTCACATTCCAAGGTCCTGGGGATTAGAACTTCAATTTATGAATTTTGTGAGGGCATAATTCAGCTCATAACTCAGTTTTCCACAGTTTGATTTTGAGCCTCTAGTATTTATAACTAGGAAGAATACTTGTATTTCAGAGAGAAATAAATAATCACATGACATTGGGTAGGAGATAGAGATATTATCCAAGTCCTTCTCTCCTTTTCAAGATGAGGTCAAACCTTACTCAGCTGTCTGGACTCTGCCAAGGAGACAGAATAGTGAAAAGCTCTGTGGAACCAAGGTTAGAGCAAGGAGTTCCCAATCAGGAAAGATGAGTAGATGAGCTAAGCCAGAAATTACAGGAAATATGTAGTCCAATGCCTACGAAGGCGAGAACCAAGATCAAACTGAAACCCTCTGAGACCAGGGAGATGGAGTGGAGATCAGACTAATCAGATAAGTTGCTATCAAACAGGGCTGAAGTGTCCATTGTAGGTCAGCTTAGAATTTCATCAATTGGTAATAGCTACAAGAGTTGAGTGGTGACATAACTTATCCTTCAAACAGAGACATGTTTTGGAGTGAAAGGGGGTGCTATAAAAGAGTCAGTGGGCACAACAGGCATAAATAGACACTGTCTTAGGCAACTTGGGAAGAATGGTCACCCTAGACAACAGGGATGTCATGATTGAGAGGGTTAGCCCAGCCTAAAGGTTTGAATTGTCTTAGAAACAAGAACAACTGTCTGAGCACAATACATCCTACCTATGTACAAAGGATAGAGGAGAGGATGACGAACAGTGGGTGGGATCATAGGAGAAGCAACATCTGAGTTGGGGTTTGATTGATAAATTAGAATTCCAGCTATGAATGAAGAAAAGAAAAGACTTTCCAGAGAGAGGAAATAACATATGGAATAGCATGGAGGCAGAAAACCCTACAATGAGTTGTAGGAGTCATTCTTTTATTTAATAAATATTATTGAAGTACCCATCATGTGAGAGACACTGATCAAAGAGATAGAGATCAATGGTTAAAAATATAACACTGTTACTGACATTCTATTGGAGAAAGATGGACAATTTTGGAAAAATGACTCATTCTTATTACCCAAAGGAAGATATTACTATTTCCTTTATTGCTGTCTTTTAAAATAAATTATATTCATCTTCTAATATCATAAGTGCTTACTAATATTAAAAGAATGCGTAATATCACATCTCTAATATATGTCTAAACCAGCTCTCCTCCATCAGACAAAATAATTTTCAATAATGAAGAAATGATTATACAATTCCAGGTACATATATGTGATACCTAAAAAATAAAGGGGAGTAAGCATACATAAAATGTGAGGGGTTGGACTGGCACTTTAAATGTCCTGGTGGGGGTATCTGGCTACCTTTAGATGCCTCACCTCTATACTGTTGTTGTGTTTTGATATTTTCATCAGAATGACATGGACAGTTTAGGCTATTAAGAGATAGGAACAGATTAAATGATTCCAACTGTCACTTTTTCCACACAAAGTGCAAAACCAAAGCAATACCTAAATACAGGTATTTCTAGTCTGTTTATATATTCTGCCTAGAAAGTTGGTTATTCTAATTTTCCCCACAGTCCTAACCAGCAGAACTGGCATTCCTAACTTCTATTGGTAGTGGATAATAGACCATTTCTTTTTGTTAGCAGAAAATATAATTTTTCTGTAGGAAAATTCCAGGGACTGTTCTAGAAAATAGAAGGCATGCTTAGGCCTTTACTTAAAATATTTTTGATCAAAATTTACACACTCATAATGAAGCCAATCGCCTAATTCCATGGCAAAAATACTATTAGATTAGTTTATCTGAGATTATTACTTCCTTTCTCTTCCCTTCCCTTCCCTCCATTTCCTTTCTTTCCTCTTAAACTTCTTTTTTTCTTTCTCTCTGTCTCCTCTTTAGTTTGTTAAATATATTGGGGGAGATCAGAATATGACATCTAAGGAGGGGATTTATGCAAATTATTCATTCTACTTTGATAATATTTTGTACCTTTTATTCTGCTTTAAATAAGGAAGGCCCAGTGATGTTAGTTGGAAGAAGGACAATAATTTATTAACACCTTTCTGTTCCTTTAAGAAGGAAAAGTGATAATGTGGCCGGAGCTGAGAGGTCAGGCTTCCTGTGGGGATTTTCTGCACCATCCCCACAGGAGTAGTTTCAGGGGATTATGAACTGCTTGATGCTACTAGTATAACTGAGGTAGGACCGGACAGGAGATGGGGCTGAAGAGACTGGCAAGACTCAGATCATGAAGGATCATGAATGGCATGTGGAAGAATTTGAACTCTAAACAAAATGGAAAAATAAGGCAATGTTTAAAGAAGAGAAGAAATAACATCAGATTTCAATTTTAAAAATGTTCCCTTTGGTAAGAGTATGAAGAATGCTTTGGAGGGAAAGTCACCTATGTAAGAAAAAAAAATACCCTTAACTGAGTAATGGAAAATAATGATCTAAACTAAGACAATGGTGTTGGGAAGAAACAGAAAATGGTGGATTTGGGAATTATGCATTCTTCTTTCTGTAGCACCTTACATAATATCTGGCAATAAATATCCTTGATTAAATGTGTAGAATTTCTAGGATTTGGATAAAGATTTGAGATGGGGAGGTAGAGAAGGTTTTTAAATATGGCTATCTTTAAGCTCTTTTAAAAAATTTTTTTAATTAATTAAATTATTATTTTTTTAGGAAGATTAGCCCTGAGCTAACTGCTGCCAATCCTCCTCTTTTTGCTGAGGAAGACTGGCTCTGAGTTAGCATCCGTGCCCATCTTCCTCTACTTTATATGTGGGACGCCTACCACAGCATGGTGTGCCAAGCAGTGCCATGTCCGCACCCGGGATCCGAACCAGTGAACCCCGGGCCACTGAAACGTAAAGTGCACTCTTAACCGCTTTGCCACTGGGACGGCTTTAAGCTCTTTTTTTAAAGCAACAGTATTTGGATTTTAGCATCTCGTTTATGAAGTTACATGGGCATTTCCCACAAGCACCCTTGCTTAAGTGCCATGAGCAATGGTCTTTTTTGCTCTTTAACCCAGTCATATGAATAATTAGAAAGCTCAAGCAAGAATTATTAAGACCAAAAACCTAGAATGAGACTGCATAGTTTGTCTCCTTTTGCTCATCCCAAATCATGGATGCAACTTCGTATAATGAAACCACCTCTTCCCCATCTGAAACAGGCATTCTTAGAAAAGGTGTTTCCAGCTCTGCCAACTAGATCATAAGTTTTAGTTTCTTTTGAAACAAGACAAGTAGACTGTGCCTTTGTCCTGACCCATGTGCTTCTTTACTTTTTCCTTTCCTTTTCTTTATGTTAAAATCCTATATTGATCTAATAGGAAGAAGTACATCTTTAATTTTATTGACTATCTAAATAGACCTTTCTGCTTGTTTAGTTCCTGTTTAACTGCACAGGAAAGCTTCATTCAATACTATTTCTACAACTACAATGATAATGTGACCACTGCACATTGCTTCACATTTTCATTATTTTCTCTGCACATAAATAAGGTGTCAAGAGTTTTAATACTTCACGAGCAGTATTTGTAAATTATAGTAATATACTGTACTTCTTTGACCTTTTCAATATTGTGTGATTTGGTTGGCTGGCCTCTCTATTTATAGCCCTGCTGAGTAGAGGGGAAGGAATGAATATCCTGCTGCTAATGAAAAGATCATATATTGAAAGAGTCGAATGATGATACTGCCTTGGTCCAGATGACTATGTTTCACAAGATATACAGCACTAGACATTGTAATTCTGATAAATCATTCTCCTGACAAAAGGCATAATGAGATTAGAAATTGCCAAAAAATTAATTCATTTACTGCCAGGGTTTGTACCAGGCTAAGAAGAGTGTGAATTTTTAACAAAATCTCATTAGAATCCCAAATTTAAAGTTACATTCCTTTTAATTCTCTACCAATACTTAAGATGGTATGATTGGTACTAATATTACTAAGTATGGTTAAGAATGATGATGGAGAATTTTCTTTCATAGCCTTAAAAAATAATAATCCAATTACGCTTTCTCTTACTTTCATTTGGAATTTGTCAGCTTAGTTTTGCCTTTTGAGAATAAGGAATGCATTTTTTAGGTTTTATACTAAATGTTTTTAATGATAGAAATAATGTAATAGAAAACATTCTGAGAGAATTATTCATACCATTGTCTTTTTGGATCCTTGTATATGCGGACTCATGCTCTATTGCCTGCCTGAGGAATAGTTAATGGCATTCCTAACTCTCTTGAGCTATTCATTAAACAAATCAGCATTGTTGTTATTCAACTTCTTTCTTCAGACTATGCTTTTTCCTTGAAGGAAAGGGGAGGAATACATAAGGCAATTTTATCCCAACAGAGAGAACCTCTGTGTCAATTTGTATGACTACTTTTCCATTACTTGAAAGTAACTTTTGCCCTGAGAACATGTAGAAGAGAAGATGAGCTCTCTTGCAGTCCTTGTTAATGTGTCATAATATATTAGTGCATGCACGAGCAGTCTTAACTAGTATAATGACCTGGCTTGTTTCACAGGCATTTGAACTCTGCCCCTAGATGTCAGTGCATCACCTATAGCCCAAGCTTTGAGAAACATGGCCTTGCACACCTCACTCTGTTCTCAGTAGTTTTTTTTTTCCTTTTCTCTTTATTGTAAATGAAGAGCTTTCACTTCGAGGAGACGTGCAAGCTCCCCTTCTGAGAAGCAGCAGAGATCTGCTCTGCTTACAAGTTCGTTTTCAATTAGTGTCTTGGATTTACTCATTTGAAAAGCTTATAGGAAGCCATTATGTGTTAAAGGATTTTAGACAGGTTAGGTATGATTTATAACATAAGGTGAAATTAGACAGGTTTAGTTTGATTAAACAGCACATCTGTTGGGGTGGTGTTGGAAAGATTTATGAACCAAAATGGTGTCAAAGAGAGAAAAATGAAATAGCTGTGCGTAGCACGAAAGAGAATAAATGGAAGCTATGTGATTTGAGCTACTTAATCACGTCTGTGTCTCTAGCTATCTGAATTCCTAATATATGCTCATTTCATCCTCACAATGATTCTCCAAAATAATCCTGCTGTTCCCATTTACAGAAGAGGAAACTGAGGTTCTGAGAAATTAAATGACTTGCTCAAGGACAAACAGCTGCGCTGAGACAGAGCCATAAATAGAACCCACATTATTGTTGTTGTTTTCTTCCTGTCTCTAAAGTCTGTGCTCTTTCCATGTCTCCATAATGTTCTGCAATGTATTAGCCCATTTCTTTCGACTGCTCACACATGGCAGTGTCTTGGATCTCACCTGAAATGCTGAGGACATTCCAATCTGCCCCAGTACAGAGAATCCAGTTGGAATTCCTCCTTAAAGTGTAGGTTGTCCATAACCTGATGAGGAACTCGTAGGGTAATAAATCAGTCAAGATACAGCTCCTCAGCACCTAATACCCAAGTGCCTCTCCCTGTAAGCACTCATTACAGGTAGACAGACATCTGGCAAACAAATCCCTTCGAATGTTTCCATGTATTATTTACCCGTTGCCTTGCTCCTGAAAGGGTTTCAGTTGGTTTCTCCAGGGAAATGCTATCTAGGGGTTTAATTATCCCTCTTAGAAGTACTAATACTTTCATTCGGATACAGAAGAATTTTGATCTTTACTATTCACCTGGCTGAAAAACCACAACAGCACAAACTGGCACAAACTGTGAGAAAGAAGAGATTGATATTTTTGGTCAGCAAAGTATTCCTGACAATACATAGGCAGCTAATCACTTTGCCTGTCTTTAAGACTGATCTTGCACAATTACTAATTAGAGTGAATTCTTTTATCATAAAATGCAGGCCCCAGATTAGAAGGACAACTGGCCTAATTCAGATGAGCTGATCCTTTTATCTGTACTGCCAACATGGTACTCTACTGTTGGATATGAAAGGAAACTCACAACCACCCTATGAGAATTTACTGAATATTCAAATGATATCAAGGTAAGAACATTATGCTCAAAAAGGTCTTGTCGAATCAGCTTTGGATATCCAAATTAAAAACATTTTTTAAGAAGACAAATGTTGTAATTACCATATTTGTTTCAAGTATATAGCTTCTAAAATTGAGAGAAAATTGAACGGGATTGTGCTTTCTTTATTTTATTTCTCTAATGTTATTGATTGTGGCACACACCTAACAAACTATTCAAATTTTTTGGTTGTTCTGGAACTTCACAGAATTAAGCATTGTTTAAGGTAAGCAGGCTATTAATCAAGGATTATAAAGTAGATTTAGCGTTATAGGAGGCAGTTCCACTTGGCTGCAGCAATATTTGACCTGTGTATTAAGTTAAATCAAGTTACAGGAAATAACAGCGTAGCATAGCATAGCAAAATCATTCCCTTTATTATCTTGACATCAATACATAGAACAATTATTTTTCAAACGATCATTTGTAAAATTTTAGCATCACGTTTTGGTGCCATTTTAACTCTACTTGGGGGAAAGTGGCACTGTGTATCCTACTTGGCTAAAGCATTAAAGAAAATCCACTGGCTATGAGCCTCTAGTACTTTCTGCTGGATGTTCCTATTGAAGGATATTCATCACATAGCAGCCCCAAATACTGAATTATTCAATAGACTCTCAGGCAGCTCTTGCTTCAATGGTGAGCATATAGAAAATTATATCTCCCTTTCCCTACCGATGGGCTTGCTTGATTATGGGCTCTGTTTAGTGAAGAAAACAGCCCTACACATTTGACTTCTGCTAGAGCTTGGTGAAGAGATTGTACATAGTATGTTTTGTTTTGTTTTAACTAATTTGGCACCCTTAATGGTGCCCACTAGCAGTGTTAGAGATAAGTATCTCTCAGCAGTTTTACAGTTACTGACTGCTGTCAGGAGCTATAACTTCACTACGGAAAAAAGTCTCTCTGGGCTGAAATTTGACATGCAAAATCTTAGTCTGAAGGGAGAGAGGAAGGGTGGAGGAAAAACAATGCATTCAGGAGCTTAAGGCGAACTCTTTATGTGCTGGGTAACTTCAGCCATATGGTCCTCCAAAGCCACCCACGATAACTTCATGGTCGAAAGTTTATTTTACATCAGGGAATTCAGAAGAGGGCAACTCAATTTTCTGGCAGATTTATTGCTATGCAAGGAATGACTATTGTGAATAAGTGGAATTTAAAAAAAGTGAAATTTGAACTCTTTTATCATATTTATTATTTTATCACAGATTCTCCCACCTCAGGGTCAATAGTTGGCAAGTTTATAGATCAATCGGCAATATTTTTGTGTTAACATGGTTTGATGCATGCTTAAGTGTCTAGGTTTTACTCTTTAAGAAGTTTAATATTCTATCTAGAGTTATAAAATAAATTACAAAATATAGAGAAAAATACCCCAAAATTGATAATATGCTATAAATCTTTCCTTTTCTCCCATTTATGACTTTACTGTTTCCTCTTGAGATCTCAAAATTCTACTTTATTTCTTCCTCCAATTTCCTCACAAACTACTCTGCTCACCTCCCTGAATCCAGGCATTCAAATGTTGATAAGTCTTAGAAAAGAAAAACAGGGCCATTTTAAGTAAATAAGATTGTTAATAACAAGCCTCTACAAGAGTGTCTAGTCTATGCCCCATTCTCCATGAATGGTATACACATATGTTGTATTATTATTCTTATCATCATTTTTATTATTAAATACAAAAAACCTGCAAACCAAATTAAAACAAAACTCCTGAGTTAGCAAGGTCCAGGCCTAAAGTGAGAGAATGTTTTGTTAATCAATGATGAAACCAAAAGAACTGGGCGTCTGCTCTGGGCAGAAGTGCCCTAGTCATCAGGGCTTATATAGTCTTAAGTATGGTGTGTCGACCTGAAGACTCAGTCTCATATTTCCCACGCCTGTACTGGCCAGGACAAGAACATTAGAGACTCCATTCTCAAAGGATAGTCTAGAATTTTCTCCATTACTCCAATCCCCATTCTGAGCACTTGAGAGGGTATGGACCACTCACATGACCACCAAAACATGACTTTCCTGTCTCTTCCATGGCATGTCTCTTCTCTTTACTGCTTAGCACTTGGTATCCTCATTAAAACTGGAGCTCTACCGTTGACTCCTAACTGGAGTCTTGCCTAGCTCTTGCCAACACCCTTTCTGCCCCCTATTTTCCTGCTCTGACTGGGCTTTTTTTCTAAATACTGGAGAAATCTCCAAACATATTTCCACCTATCTCACTTTCAATATTATCAGTAAGCTGATAATTGTTTTGATGATTCCTCTGTGAAATGGGACCACCTCCTGAATATCGGCTCCACTGTGAGTAAGCTATAGTTTGCCATGCCTATTTAGACGCTGAAAACTGAATAGTTTTCCATTCCACGTGACACTGAGTCCTGTAAGAGGGTCAGTTATTTTAGATAGCCCAGGTTCCAGCTTTCTCCCCTCGCCTCACAGTCTGGAACCAGTCTTAGAATTTCCTTTGCTCTTGGGCAGAGATAGATCCCTGTTTCATCAGATTTGAAACTTATAAAACGTGGGAGGGGGCCTTCTTTTAGAACAAGAATACAAAATTATAAGTGCAAAATCTAGTTTAGAGCCTTGGGAGAGTCCCAAGCAATTAAGGGGATTGACCTAAAGCTTAAGCTTCATTAGCTTTATAGTAAACATACTTGTTTCTCTGAGAATTAAGGGAGAGGCAATAAATGACACCCACATATTTCTGTCCTAGAACAGTGTAGTGAACCAAAAATGTAGTTTGTTAAGCCAAAATAATTTTTTAAAGTTTTGACTTTGTAATAATTGTGTACTTACAGAAAAGTTTCAAAAATATTCTTGCTAGTTCCTGTATACCCTTCACGCAGCTTCCTCCAACGTTAATATTTTACATAGCATGGTGTAAGTATCAGAATGAAGTTAACGTTGGTACAATACTATTAACTAAACTCTAGACTTTAGTATTCAGTTTTCATCAGTTTTTCCACTAATGTCCTGTTTATGTTCCAGGAACCAATCCAAGATGACATAGTACATTTCCTTGTGATGTCTTCTTTGTCTGTTCCAACCCATAATATTTCCCGTCTTTCCTTGTCTTTTATGACCTAGAAGAGAACTAGGCAAATATTTTGTAAAATGTCCTCAATTTGGATTTTTCTGATATTTTCTAATGATTAGATTGATGATTTGCAATTTAAGCAAGAATATCAAATAAGTGATAAACTCTTCTTAGTGCATCATATTAAGAGGTACGTGATGTGGACTTGTCTTATAACTGGTGATGTTAATATTCTCTCTTGGTTAAGATAGTGTCTGCTGGGTTTCTCCATGTAACATTACTATTTCTTCCTTTCAAATTAACAAATATCTTCAAATATTTTATTTCTCTAAAGTTTTGCTCACTAATTTTAGCATCCATCAGTGGGTCATTTTATTAGAACCACTCTGTAGTTCTAATGGTGGTTTGCTGTTATCCTCACTTCTTTTGCATTTATTAATTGGGATTCTTCTGTAAGACAGAAATAATTACTGGAAACAAGATCCACCATTTATTTATTTGTTCAATTATTTATTACACTATGGAAGCATGGATATTTATTTTATTCTATGGGTTATAATCTAGTATTATCATTATTTGGTTGCTCACGTTATTCCAGCTTTGGCCATTGAGAGCTCTTTCACATTGGCTCCTCTGTCAAAAATGATTTTTAAATAATTTTTCTCTTGTATTTTTCAAACACCTTGAAGAAGACCCTCCACAATCAAATCTCTTATACTCTTTCTGTGTTCCCTCCAATTCAGTGACTTTACATACAATGGTTACTTTCACACGGAAGCCCTCAAGCCTCCCCCAATCCTTGTAGCCTCTGTACCAGTGTGCAGCTTGTAGCCCTCCTTCCTTCCTCCTTTGCACTTGATTCTCCATCACAAAAGCCCAAAATTAGTCCTCCATACGAGCCTTGGAAGGTGTGAAGAATGGAGGAGATGAGGCTGGCCAAGCATTTTCTTTAGCTGCCCGACAAAGAGGAAAGAATGACTAAGTTTTACACAGCCCATATGCACATACAAGACCTACTAATAAGTCCTAAACAAATTTTATTATCTTTATCTCTCACAACTTACTTTATTGCCTGTTTTAGAAATTAAGAAACTGAGTTTAAGTGATTTGTCTAAAGCAGCACTTCTAGTAAGTGCTCCACATAATGTTATGTCTCACAGAGTTGGGCCAAGACTATTTCAGCTATGTGGGTTGTAAAGAATGATTATGCTTCAAACAGAGGGAAATTAGGGAAGGGGAATTATAGAAGGGCTACCGGATGGGCAACTTCAAGAAACTAAATAAGGGATGATTATAAGGAGATTGCCCCAATGCCCCAAATTTCAACATCATAAAACTTGTACTTTTAGTATGAGGTTTTGTGAGGATATACTTTAGGGCATAAAAGCACAAAATGAATAAAAAGATTTAAAAAAATCAAGAAAATCAATTCTTAAAACTATCTTTACTTTAGAGAGAAAATTCCATATACTTTCAGTTCTCAGCAGAATTGAAAATTTGGCAGATTTTGATTGAGATCATTTTTTGATGTTTTTGTCAGGGAAGGAGACAGAGTTCTTTACTTTTGGGTTGGGGATACCTAATGCTTCTTTCAACAATGATGAAAATTGAGCCCTTGATTTTTGAGATCCCTCACTCCAAATTTGGCAAAATGACGGATCACCTAGCAATCCATTTCTTTCAAAAGACATAATTACAATTGTCTTATCCTTAATTACTTTAGATAATCATGATTTATTTGAATATGTTGTAAGCATACAGTGATTTATGCTTATTCATCATAATGGTTTTTGGGGCAAGCCAAAAAATATATATATATATATAATGTACGTTTACATTTTATTGTGTAAAATATTCAAATGTTCCTTTCAATGCCCATCCTATGTGTGTTGCTTGTAAAGAGTGGGTGGTATTGGCACTTATTTCCATAGGCCATCAACTGGGAAGGTTGAAAATGCTAAAGTTTCATGAGGAGACTATCAAAGTTCAGAGAAAAATATTAAGAAATGAAGAAGAAAAATAAGTTATGATGCTATATTACGTAAAATTCACAAGAGATGTTTGAGACACACCGTATCACATCATAAGGTATGCATATGTGATACCTACATGTGTGGGAAATGTCATAGATTCCAAAATGAAAGAAAATAATAGCTGTCTTCTTTGGCTTCCTAGAATTGTCGCTTCCCCATAGACACACATCACCTTCAGGATTAGAGCCAGATTTCAGAGGAGTGTGATTTAAGCTGGATTAGGTCTGTGAGGGATTTATGTAAGAAAAGCATTTAAAATGCATCTTAAGGAATAATATAAAGACTTGGGCATTTTGAAATGACAGTGTGGAAGTGAAGAGCATGTAAGATTTTCAGGCAGGGGGAAGAACTTAAATAGTGGGGAAACACGGGACGTATACAAGTAGAGGTCAGTATAAAGAGAAATAAGTTTAGGAAAGCAAGATCTAATTAGGCTGCCAAACTACAGAAATTTGCACTTTATTCTATAAGCAGAGAAAAATCATTGAGATTTTCTTTTTTTGAATAGTGGAAGAACATGGTAAGAAATGTACTGTAAAAATGTGAATTTTACACTAAGATAGATTGGAGGGGGGAGATATTACAAGCAGGAAGAATACTTAGAAGGTTAGTCCAGGTGTGAGATAATAAATATTTTAAATATTTATTGGTTAAAGAGTGGAATGAGCAAGATGAATGAGAAAAGCATCACTAAGTTAAAATCTGCAGGGAGGAGCTGTTTGTGAGTTAGTAAGTTTTTTCTTAAGAAACTAGAAAGTTATTTTTTTCATATTGACAAGAAAAATTGAATCCATCAAAAGATCTGAAAGCCTTTCGTGTAGTTTTCACAGATCATTTAAAATATGTATTTAAGAAACATATTTTACAAATGGATAAAAGTCAACTGTTTTTTAAGGGGATAGTAAAATTGACTTGTATGTACAACCCATATTGATATTTTTATTCTGAATCTCTAATATGTGGTACTTTTCCTCTGTACTATTCATTTCCATTTTAGCATGTATTTAGATGTAGTTTCACTGAAATGTCAATTATATCTCTGACAATTTAACTTTCTTATTTGTTTATTGTGTAACTATAATTATATAGTAATTCATTCAAGATAGGAAAGAAACAATCTTTGTACTGTTTATTTCCCCTGGCACCTAGAATAGTTGGTTAGCTATAGTAGATTAATTAATATGTGCTTATGTTTTTAATCAACAGATTGAACCAAAGATTGGGTCAATGTAGATGAGTATGAAACTTTCAGTGTAGTAGGTATAGCAGCAGTAATTGGATATTTTTCTTTGAAGTTGTCCCAAACTTTACAAATGTTGATGTTTTAAAAAATGCTGTTTTATTTCAAAAGAAATCTTTATTCTCTTTTGTGAAAGAGAATTCATGAGAGAAACGAAGTATTATATTTCCATTTCTGAGTCTAATCATATGGATCAGGAGTGATGACTCTGACAGGTCAAATGGAAAGCTAACATTTTGAAACTCCTTACAAGAAGAGTGAGTTTTCTAAGCTTCCTACAAAAGGAATGTTAGACATCAGGATCAAACTCCTTAGCATCAGGAAGCTAAAACAACGTAACACCATATGGATACAAGTATATGCCTACTAAACTCTGTTGATATATGCCTACATTCTTTAAACATATACATATATATATATATACCTTCTATCTGCTGGTGGCTCTGGAGATGCAAAATAACATAGATCTTATATTTTATATGGAGGAACTTTATTAAACCACTTGGTTTGAAATAGCTAAATGATAAACCTCCTTGGGTACACAGTAATGATCTCAAAATCATTAATCCATAAAAAATGCAAATATATACTTTCCTTAGAAGAAAGGCAATTTGATGTCACTGTTCCCTCTTTCCCATATGTAGCATTCATTGACTAGCACTAGCACAAGCATCTGCCCCCAAAACTAGTTACTTTACACTAAGCCACCATCACTCTGACCTCCAAAACATTGTTAGGTAGTATTCTTGGCCTCTTTTTACATATTATACAAACTGAATTGGCAAAACTATCCCCTTACAGACCTGGAACAAAAGAAGCCTGTATTCCAAGGATTTACCAGGTACAAAAATCATATGAAGTGCTGTTGGATTTATGTATACAAGTCACTGTTGTTTTTCTTAAAGAGCTTCCAAAATAGCAGAGATAAAGTATGTATGTATATCACTGTGATATAAAGCAGAAGATGCTAATATGAGTAGGTCATTTGATTAGAAGTGATAATAAATGCTATAACATTTCAAAGAAGAAAGGTATCAACTCCAGGTGGGCTTATCAAACAAGAGTCCCTAGAAAAAGGAGGAGTTGAGCTACCAAAGTCTGGCAGGATTTAGAAAGTTAAACATTAGGAGGTTGGAAACTGTAAGCTGAGAGAATAACAAGGCTGTCACAAATGTGGCAACATATAATCAGATTTGGAGTCTTGAAAGAGCTAGGGCTACTCGTGCTGCATTCCAAGCATTCACAGATTTAGATTTTGAATAGTTACTTTGGGCCTCAACTACACCTGATGCCATACTCCACAATTCAATTTTGACCTCTTCATTTACCTGCCTTACATGCCACTTCTTATGTGCATCTTGGCTTGCCTCACCAGCTTGATGCCCTATTCAGTCCCTCCTTCTTTGACCATGGCTCCTGTTTGTAATGGCTTTCCACCTTATAATACTTATCCTTGAAGCACTTCTTCTGCCCACTGTCCTACAGCAACCTCATAGCTATGATGGAATGGCATTTATTATGTTCAAGTGATGCTAAATTGATTAATTTGTTGAGATGAGAAAATTTGTGTAGTTGGGTAGTGAAAAACAAGATTGGAAAGTTAAGGGAAAACAGTAGAAGAAACCAAGTCATGCAGATTTCACTCAACAGGTCATAATTACCCCAATTTTTTTGTCATGCTTTCCTACCACCTATACTATGATTTGCTTATTTTTCCTTTAAATTCACTCATTTTAAAAATTTGATATTCATCCTAAGCAAAATTGCCCACATAATCATTGTTTGAAGAGATAATTAAATTTTTTATGCCCATTCTTATAGATATACAACTATTAAAATTAATTATTTCTCCATTTTTAACCCATGTTATGTGTTCCATTCTTTGGTAAATACTATTGTAATTAACGGGCAGCTCTTAAAGCTTTAACCAGAGAATTTTAGTAAGATTAACTTTATGGTGGTATACAGGATGATTACTGATGAGATAATAGAAAATTAAGGTAAATATATAATTACGAGTTCATATAGACCCATATTGGAATCTTCACTGAGGGGATAAAAAGAAGAAAATAATGCAAGACATCTGATAGGAAATCAATAGGTCTTATTGATAACCTGAAATGGTTGGCAAGTTTAAAGGGTGAGAATGATGACAAATTTTGAGTCTTGGCACCTGGAAAGATGATGGTACAATTAATAAAAATGGCATTGTCTGGAGGAGTACTGGTTTGTGGGAAAAGACAATTACTTTAGTTTTGGGCTT
The DNA here is from genome assembly GCF_021613505.1 of Equus quagga. NCBI lineage: Eukaryota > Metazoa > Chordata > Mammalia > Perissodactyla > Equidae > Equus > Equus quagga. The sequence continues at coordinate 98,021,522 of NC_060271.1, forward strand.
ATTAAACTAAGGATCTGGTGGACAGGATGCTGAAAGTCAGGGACTAGAGTTCCTGACTATGTTGACCTGGGTGTCAGTTGCCTAGTTGTAACTATGAGAGTAGCTGAAGTCTCTGAGGGAGAGTATGTAGAGGGAAAATAGTAGATGATTGAAGAGGGAACCTTGAAGGGAGGCCTATATTTATTGTGTAGAAGGAAGAGCAAGAGGCAGCAATGGTGACAGAGATGCAATGATCAATGATGTAAGGGAAGAATCAGTATAGTGTGTTTATATTACATACAGTGAACACGAATATCATCTAAAAATGGAGTAGTGGCTAAAAACTAAACGCCTTATTATTTTGTGAGCATTTGAGAATGTTCAGAATGCTTTTTAACAAATTGTGTGTCATGATGGTAAGGAAAGGGATCTGGTCAGGAGGTAAATTTGATCAAACACAGCATCTAGAAAAGTTGGTAACAGGCACTTCGTGATGAGGATATCTAAGAGCGAATGGCCTGACAAATGGACTATCGTTCAGGCATAGAAGAATGAATGAGTGGGACAGGAAATAGTTTGGCTTCAGTTGGGGAACATATAAGGTAATGGGAATGTAATGAGGGTAAGACACTATCACGGTTTGAGGAAGATAGGGATTCAGTAAGCAGTGTTAGTATACAAGATTGAGGCTTGGTCAATGGAACAAGGCTCACTTGCAGTTCTTAAAACTGAGAAATAAGGCTAAGACTATCAACAAGTTTGACTTAATACTAACTGCTTGGGATGCTGAACTAAGACTTTTTTTTTCGCTAAAGAGATTTCCCCAGAACCTGGAATGGGATTTAGAAGAGAGGTAAGAATCATACAACCTTCCATGGGGAAGAGGATTCTGCATAAGCTGGAGATCCAACCTGGGGATTCATTATTTTATTTTGTCCTCATAACAACTTGAAAGAGGATAGATAGTATCAGAACCAGAAATAGAAACTGCATTTTAAAATTCTTTTTGTGATGCTCACAAGCATAGTGATGTCAAGGGAAATGAAGGAGACCATTCATTTATGCTGGTTAATTCCTGTTGATGATCTCAAGGAGAGTAGATTCATGGGAATCTGGACAAAAAACTTCACAGAAGTTCACAGAAGTGAGGGTGTGAGGGTTCCCCCATGGGGTGAGAAAATATGCTAATACATTAACAAATAATTAGTAAGCATTTCCAAAATGTTCTTGAAACCCACAAAAAAGCTGTGTTTTTGGGGATAACTCTAGTACTGTTTATTTAAAACTTAAAATAGCACTGATATAATCATTTCTAAAAGAAAATCCAACTTGCTTATGTCAATCCATCTGCATTTTTCTGTGAGGTAGAATAGTAATTGCCCAGTTACTCCTGTTGCATTACTCGTTTCAATGCGTGTTTTTTAATCAAGTGCCCACAAGATGAACTGCCAAAAGTTAAACTACGTTTCTCTGTACTTTGTGGTTTAGTGAAAGTTCTTTTCCTTCCAGGAAGAGTGTTGACTTCACAACCGCTGGAACCAGAGCTGTGCCCTAATGTTTTGTGCTTGCCTTGAGTTAGTTACAGAAAAGGGGGGAGATACGCTGCCTCTTTGGTGCCCCCATTGAGCCTTATGTAAGGTAATATAATAAAGCAACATGTGTTACATGTTTCGACCACTGTCTAATAACAAACCCTATAAATGCAGATGGTCCTCAAGTTCTTCAAGATTCCGCTTGTCCTTGGTGAGCCCAGAGCCCATTTATAGATCCCAGGTAAAATCCCCTGCTCCTAGGCCACCAGCATCCCGATCTTGATCCTTTGATGAGAAGTGTGATCTCAAATTACTTGTTCTAACCTGGTTGGTTCTCTCACCTCTTCTAGCTTCCATTGATGTCATGCACCTGCTAAAAACCTGTTTGGGGGCAAGAGGAGTTGGTGTAAAAGTTACAATTCCATAACACCCCTAATTCCAGCTTCTCTGATTACCCACCAACTGAGCTGCTTATACATTTTCTAAGGGGAGGTTGGACCAATTTTACGTAGAACAGGGAATACAGGGATGAACTAATGTATGTTTTCCAATATGACTGGGCCCAAAGAATGATGAGAGTCTATAAAATATGTTTTGTCAATTTGGTCCTTGTGGTTGTATGGCGTCTAGACTATTAGCAAGAATTAAGCATGTGAATTTTGACCATGAAAACAAACTGCTTCTGAATTCTCCCATCAGTGGGATATTAGTTGTGCCTGGGTATAAGGAGTCAGTAAAAGACACACACTGACAGGAGATTTTACAGAGTGCCAAAGCCATGCCAAATTTATTTCTTTTAATTGTGTTCCCTATTCCCTTTTTATGAGTATACCCATATAAAATGGTACATAATATTTAATGAATACAGGCCTATAAGATCTTCTGGATTTAAATTCTAAGTATGCACATGAATGGAGTTCAATAAAATTATTTGATTGGTGCAAAGGAATGCACATACAGATGCTTTCCCACTTCTTTGCAGGTTAATTTTTTTTAAACACAGAATCTGCTATGGGAACACAGTAATTAATATTGCCTGTCTCACAAGCAAAGTCTGCTCACCAAATTTACAGCTAAAAACGCAGCTCCAATCACTTCTTACTGTGTCTTAACATCATGTTTTTCATCCCTATCTCATTCTTTTGTTAATTAAATAAGATTTGTTATTTTATGGCTTACAATTCAAAGAGCTTTAGTACAAAATTCAAAGTCTTTGTACTATTTTTATATTGAAAAAGAATCAATTTAGTTTAGCAAGAGATTACGTGCAGAGAGTAATAGGGCTTTGAAATAATGTTACATTTCTATTTCAAGTTATTCCTCTTACTGTCTTTTTTTTCCCTATTAAACTGTAATCAGAGTAGAGAATGCCTTTTATAAATGGTTTAAATGCCAGGAAATGATCACTAGGAAATGCAAAGGTTGATAAACAGCATTTGTGCAGATGGGTTAACTATCGAGTAAAAGTCCACTGATGTATTTTAATAATACACATTCAATTATAACTCACCTGGGCCAGACCATGCAGTCATCAAATGACAAGTGCAACATGCGTACTTGCTCTTTTAACAGACAGCATATATGCCCTCTTCAACTGCTTTGTTCAAACAATACCACGTGATTGTATGTCAAAGCTTGTTTTTAAGTTCCCTAACTACTCTTCATTGATTTAGCGGTCTAGGCTACATGACCTTCAGGGTTTTTCCCCAAGTGTTCTTGCCTAAACTTGAAATTTTAATTTATTTCACCTACTGAAAACCAAGTTCAGTGCTGTGAATTGAGACTCAATTTTTAAGCAGAATATCTATTGAAGATATAGAAGTAAAATAGAAATAAATGCTTCTTGAAACCAGAAGATGCAATCCTTTGAATAGTTTTGTGAAAAAAACCCATTTCCTATACCATTCACATTTAGATAAAAGCATTTTGCTTAAATGCCTGAAAGTATCTTTGGTGAAGCAAGAGTAAAAATCTTCTCAGAAACACTAGTAATATAAAACCAGCAATAGATGAATTCTCCTCTACCTGGTTGGTCCGTCAGATCAGTTGAGCACACAGCTCAGAGTAGTACATAGAAGTATAGCCATCTTGCTTCTGAGAACAGATGTATTCAACAAAGAGAAGCTTTTATTCCTTTACATGAGCTTAGAGGTGGAATCAACCTTGCACAGCCTGGCAAGCCCGATCAGACCTTCAGACTACATGTTGTATAATAATGAGTCGCATTACAGACATCTCTAAATGGGACCCAAGCAGAGCAGAAGTTGACAGCCAGTGAATTTCTTTGTCCGTTTCTTTGAATCTCTGCAAGTTTACTACTTGGTCTAACATCTTTTGTTCTGTTTTTGATATAGGAAGGATGAAAAGTACTCCTTTCTGTAGGCTAATAATAGTAGGGAATGGCGGCATAGTATCTGCTTCTACCTTGGGCCTCATAAAGAAGACTATGTGTCCCATTCTTGTTATTCCTCAAAAGGAGCTTAAGTACTTCCTGCCTCATCCATTGCTTTATTCTTCGTTAGTTACTTCCTTCCTGCATTGTTTAGTGCCTCATATTTTTCCTCTTTTCCTCTGTGATATGTCTGTTCCTTGGATCCAAAGATAGATTTGGTGTCCCCGGGTTTACACTTAAACTCTCTGCTGAATGACATTTGTACTCACCTTTTTGCTTCATGAAGTTCAACATTCCTGCCCCAGGACCTAAGCCCTTTTCAAAACTGCTTAGCCAGAACTATAACTGAGATACTCCAGCCTTCCTTAAATTTGAAGGTTGGCAAACTATAGCCTTTGGGCCAAAAGTGGGCCACAGCCTGTTAATGTAAATAAATATTTTATTGGAACACAGCCATGCTCATCTGTTTACATATTGTCTATGTATGGCTAATTTTGTACTATGATAGCTGAGTTGAGTAGTTAAAACAGAGACCATAGGCCTGCAAAACTTCTTTATAGAAAAAGTGTGCCAACTCCTGCTCTAGAGGGTTTGGATAAGAAGCCACAGAGCTGAAATTTTTTCCCCCTCAATGTAGGGAATACTGTCAAGTCTCCTCTTATACAGAGGAGGATATTCCTAGGCTAAAAATGAACTCCACTTTTTCTTAAAATAATTATTAGATTATACATCCAGTTCTAGATCATAATTGTATTCCCTATGTCTTGTACTTACATATTTTGTGCTTCTAACTAAATTATTTTTGCTTAATCATTGAGAAAGCATTCATCATATTAATAAGAATTAGGGTAATCTTTCTATTCAACTGGCTTATAGTAAATTGAATACAAGAGCAATTTTTTTATCAGGAACTTTCACAGAAAAACTTGTGTTTCTGCTTCCTATTAAAATTTAGAAGACAACCTGGGTCTGCGTTCCCGATTGACAGTTTATTGGGGCTGAGTAGCTACTGCCCCATCGAGGTAAGCCTGTGCCTCCAGCATGCCCTGATCATCAAAACTCATTCCATGTACGCACATGCACTTATCATTCTGGCTCAAGTCCTTACTCTTGTGGGCATGTAAGTGTGGAATGATCTCTGCTCTAGTTTTCAGCATTTGCTGAACATATGCAGAGCCACACGTGCCAGGACTGTTGTTCTAAAGGGATATTTTAGAGCAATCCTAGGTTTCATACCTATTCTAATTTATGAAAGCCAAACTTTGGCCTCTTGGGATCACAAATAAGCTTGATGCCTAGCTTCCAATCAAACCAAGGCACTTATGAAGAAGATGCTAAGCAGAGCCAGAACTCTGAAATATTCGACTTGGCTATAAAAATCTTTTGTTCTCATAAGCAAAGAAGAAATAGGAACCATTAAGGCCAAGCCAGCAAAGATGTGTTTTATTAGCAGGACAGAGTAGAAAATGGGAAACAATGAACATGAGTATTTATGGCTGAGAAAGTCTCAGAAAGCCTAGAAAGAATAAGAGAGCAGATGTGCTGCCTGAGGCACCCCAAAATAAAGTACTCTCATTGTTCCTCTGAGTAAGCAAGAGATTATGCAGGGAATCTATAGAGTTTTTCTGATCCTTGCTCAGTGGAGAATGGCTCTGTGGTCTCCAAAGGGGCACAGACTGCTTCACTTGGTGGCCTTTCATTTATTCCTTCCACTTTTGCCAGCTCATCAATGTGGTTCTTATTGCTCATTCATCAGCTTGGTTTAGGCAGGAGGGTGTATAGGGGGGAGGGAAGAGGGTGGGAGTGAGCTCTTTTGCCTGTTGGGGGGGTTAGCCCTGCAAAGTGACAATGAAGGCAAGAGGATTAGAGTAAGGGAGAGCTACAGGGCATCAGGGAGATAGAAAAAAAAAAAGCAAGAGAGAATGTTTCTGACTTATTTTCAATAATCAATGTATATTGTCTTTAACTAATTGGAAGTAAGGCCAAGTCTAACTCTCTCTCTCTCTCTCTGCCCACCCTCTCTCCTTCCTCTTCTCTTTCTCCCCCTCTCTCTCCCTCTCTATCTTTCTCCCTCCCAGTCTTTGTCACACACAGATGCATACACATAAACACATAATTTTTGTAGAGCAGAAGAGAACTAAATATCAAATAGAGAAGAAAAAGGAAAACCCAGCCTCAGTGATAAGTAGAAGTTTAATGTTTTCTGGTTGAAATCAGAAGAGAGAAAACAGAATAGTCAGGGTGCATATTTTTGTCAACATTTTGTCAATTTCTTAGGTAAAATATTTTCCCTTGTTCATTAAATGATGCTAATACAGCTTTACTATGTCAGGATGAAGATTCCTCATCCATTATGGAGGAACCCATCCTTTGATTCTCAAAGGGTGGGAATTTGTCTTTTTTTTCTTAACAGAACTTGCTTGTCTGCTTCTACTCATACGTGTATTTCTAGTATCTGTCTATAGAACTAAGGTTTTTGAAACTTCTTGTGTTATTTTATAATTATTCTGCTCAACTGTGTATATTTCTTGCTGCACAAGTATCTAAGAATAATAAATGAAATGCTATAGGATGAAATCTATGTTATGAAATGTCATGAATACAATAACTAGATTTAGATAAGACACGAAAAGTTGCTCATATTTATTCCATTTCCATGTCTGTCCTCAAAAATGCTTCACAAGACCTAGGAACAGAGAAGAAAAGTGACTGAGGGAAGTGTAGTGGGCCGAGGACCACTCCCTTGATTATTCTACCATTTAAAATTGATCCATGGAGGGGAAATTAGCAGAAGACACTTTCATAAGGAAGAAAACCAAGTGATTGTGGTATCATGGAAGATAAGAAATGTTTCCAGAAAGAGGAATTTTAAACTTCTTTTGAATGCTGGTGTGGGATTGGATAAGAACATAGATTTGACAAGATATGGATTGTTGGTGGCCTTGGTAAGAATGTGGTCAGTAAAATGGTGGGGGAATAAATGATACTGGAATGGGTTAAGAAGAGAAAGAGATGTGAAGAAGTAGAAATATCTAGGGAAAAAAACTCCTTCAAGATGTTATGTTGTGAAGGGGAACAGGAACATGAGACATAGATTAAGGGAAACCAGGGGTTAAGGAATTTTGTTTTAATATGAGAATTATGAAAGCACTTTTGTATACTAAGGGGAATAAAACATTAGGGAGAAACAAATTAATAATGAAACAAACTGAAAGTGATAATTGAGCAAGAGTTCTTGTGAGGGCAGGTAGGGGTAGAATCCAAGACAACTGTAAAGGAGTTGGCCTTTAATGAAAGACAAGAAAACTGTCGTGATTGGAGGAACGTCAGAGAGAATGGTTACCCATATAAGTAAGTTGATAAATTTAATGGTCATCCGATTGCTTCTGTTTTTTTTTCAATGATTTAAGAAGCAAGCTACGGAAGTGTTGGGAGTTTAAAGAGAGAAGATGCCAAATAACAATTTCAAAGAGTGACTCTAGATTGTTGGGCAGAGGTGAGGGCCAATTTGAAATTAATGATCATGAATATAAAATTAGACCAATCAACAATTTTAGCACCTTAAATGGGCCCTAGTGGGCTGCAGGCACCAACTAGGCTTATGATATGTTTAATTGGTTTTAGGAATTCATTTGTAAGGCCATCTCCTTTAACTACTCTTTTCATATAAAGTTGTTTGTTGCCTGAAAATCCAATTTCTTGAAAACTCAGAACCATAATGCCCATAAGAGGTGGAAAACAGAATAAACCCAGATGCAAGTTAGTGTGATTATGTTCACAGAGGGTGTTGCTTTTGAACATTAAGGTGGCTCTATCAGGAAGAAAGTGGGTACTAGTCATAGACCTTTGCATATTTTATCACCATGTGTAAGTCAAGGTGTCTCTCACTCTAATCCCACAGGGGGGTCTTTTAGCAGGAGGAGGCGTGGTGGTTCCCTAGCCTTACTTTTAGACTTGCATTAGTCTGCTCAGGCTGCCATAACAAACTACCATAGACTGAGTGACTTAAAAAACAGAAATTTATGTTCAGACAGTACTGGAGGCTGGAAGACCAAGAGCAAGGTCTGTTAGGACTATGTTTCTGGTGAGGACTGTCTTTCTGGCTTGTCCATGGCTGCCTTTGTATTGTGTCCTCATGTGGCCTTTCCTTTGGGTGTATGAGTGGGGAAAATGAGCTGAAGCTCTTTGGCATCTCTTCTTATCAGGAGACTAATCCTATCAGATCGGGGCCCCATGAGCTCGTTTAACTTTAATTACCTATCTCTGAATACAGTCACGCTGAGAGCTGGCGCTTCAACATATGAATTTTGGTGGGACACATGTCAGTCCATAGCAAGGCTTATGCAGTGCTTTATGGTACCAGAGAAGATGAACGCTTCAGTGACCATGGTCCATTCATCACGGAGTCCTTCGTAGAACTAGACCTGCAATATAAACTCATCACACTCAAATTATTTAATGAAAAGGAATAGTTTAGTGTACACAAGGGCTGGGTGAACTACAGGGAAGCTTGCCTGCTTTTCTACCTCATATAGTGTATATCATTGTGTGTGTGTATAGTTAGATTTGATTTGCTAATTTCTTTTGAGTTTTGCATTTACGCCCATGAGGGATATTGACCTTTAGTTCTTTGTTTGGTTTTGGTATTAAGGTAATCTGTGTCATAGAATGAATTGGGAAGTATCCTCTGCTCTTCAATTTTCTGGAAGAGTTTGTATGGTATCTATTATTTTTTCCTTAAATTTTTGGCAGAAGCTATCCATGAAGCCATCTGGTCTTGGAGTTATCTTGAGGGAAGGTTTTAAACTATAAATTCAACTTCTTTGGTAGATGCAGGGCTATTCAGTTTATTTGTTTCTTCTTGAGTGAACTTTGGGAGTTTGTGTCTTATAAGGAATTTATATCTAAATTTCATCTAAATTTCAATTAATTGGTATAAAACTGTTCATAAAATTTCCTTATGGTTATTTCAGTAACTGTAGAAGCTGCGGTGATTTCCCTGTGTCAGTCTTGATATTGATAATTTGTGTTTTTCTTCTTTTTTTCTGGTCAGTAGGGCTAAGGATTTACCGATTAAATCTGTAAATTAAGAGGATTACTCTTCTCAAAGAACAAGATTTTATTTTCTATATTATTTTTCTGTTTTCTATTTCATTTATTTCTGCTCTGATTGTAATTATTTTCTTTCTTTTGTAATTTTGGGTATACTTTTCTCTTTTGTTCTATTTTCTTCAGGTAGAAACTAAAATCATCTTAATTTACACACTATCCTTCGAATTTCTCAGGCCAAAATTGTAAATCTTCCTTGGCGCTCCTTTTTTTTCTCACACCTTTTTTTCAATACACCAGGGAATTCTGCTGTCTACATATATAACATAATCCAGTACTTCTCACCCAACTCCAGTACTATAGTCGGGGTCCAATTCACTGTTATCACTTGCCTGAATTATTGCAATAGTTTCTAATTTGTCTCCCCGCTTCTATCCCTGCCCCTCTATGCTGTATTCTCAATATACAGTTAGAGTGATCATTTTAAAAGTGCGATTCAGCTGATGTCACACTTCCGCTCAAGATCTTCCCACGGCTTCTCATCTTCCTTAAGCCAAAGTCCTTACTATGACCTACAAAGCCCTAGATGATGTGGTTCTCTATTAACTCTCTGACCTGATCACTTACAGAACCCCTATCTTTTAATCTGCCATAAATAGGCTAACCTTCTCACTATTCTTCAAACACAGCAGGAGTGGTCCCTCTGCATATGTCCTTGGCACTAGCGATTTCCTCTGACTAGAAAAAGCTTTCCTCAGATATGCATGTGGCAATACTTACTCATCTCTTTCAAGTCTTTGCTCAGATGACCCTTTTCAGTTACATTTTAAATTTAAACTCTATATTCCCCTCCCTTACTATACCTCTCGCCCTTGAAACTCCTGCTTAACCATGCCTACTTCTGTTTTGTTCCATATAACTTATTGTCTTCCCATATTACATCTCTCTTTTTCATGTTGTTTTTTCTTATTTCTCCTCTAGAATGGTAGCCTCATTTGGCTAGATCGTCTTCTCTATTTTGTCTGGTATAGTCCCAGGGCCTGAAATAAGTTAAACTCAAAAGAATACTTGTTGAACAAATTAATGAAAACTTTTGAATGTCTGTATAGTATTCCATGTTGTGAATAAAGCCATGCATCCTTTATTTGGATTGTCAGGTAATTGTAATGAGCAAACTCAGATGTGAATATGTACAAGTCTAATTATTGTCTTGGTCTGGACACTCTTAGTGCTCTGCTCAGATCAACCTCTGATCTCTTTGCTGTGTTCAGTGTTCCCCTCTCCCAGCTTCGGTGGACTTGGCTTACACTGCTCAACCTATAACTTTTCTTCTGCAAACTTTCCTTGGGCTTCTGGAGCTGCTTTGCCCACATGGAGCTAACAACTGGAAGTACCCTTAGCTAATGCAGGTATAGGAATATGAAAATGCAGCTCCCTGCCTCAGATCAGGACAAACTTTGAGGCATAGTTCATACCCCTGAGTCCCCCTGTGTCATCAGGCTGATACGGCCATAGTTGGGCTTTGAGTGATCTTGCACTCTTGCCTGGATTCTTTCTCTTCCCTATTCTTCTTCCTCTATTATCTCCCTAGTTTTTCCTGGGACACTTTCATAAAAAGTCACCGACACATGAATTGTTATTTCAGAGGCTGCTTCTGAAGCCTGACCTAAGATACTCTGTCTAGGAGCCTGACCTTAGATAGTCTATCTGCCTCGACTATATTTCTAGAAGAATAATTGTTGGGTAAGGTAGAATTTATATTTTAAAAATTCTTGACCCAACACTAACTTCGAATGAAGGCTTAACCTTAGGAGAGGAAAAAAAGGAATTACATGATGTCTGTTTTATTTGGTTAACAAAAGCATAATGAATGTGATATCTGGTAACTGAATATTATAGATTCCCAACAGTTTCAAGTCCTGCAGAAACATAAGATTTCCTGACTTTCAAATCCAAAGGATTTTTTGGAGTATGTTTCTTTAATTTCTCATTTAACAGATAATGTTTTAACAATAACACCTACACACACATTTTCTGTTTCTGTTTATGGGAACCTTTACAGTTTAATTATGGAAATGAAATGTACACATATGAGTACACTTAGGCAAACGATAATAAGTTTATCCTTATGTTGGTCTAGCCCTAATAGAGAATCAAAATCGGGAGTATTGGGAATGTAACTCTTGTCCCTTCAAGAGCCTGGAGGGGAGCCAATTCAAAGGATGAATAGAGAAGAGACATTTATTCGTAGGCTAAGTGATTGACTGGGAAGAGAAATGGAAAATGTATTAGGGAAATCATGACTTTCCCTTTTTGGAGACTGGAGGTAAAAAGGGATGATGATGGCTTTTCCCTGAATAACTTTTCCCTGAATGATATGCCACTTTTAATTCTTTGAGCGCCTGAGTAGCTGCAATTACCTCTATGCAGGTAACTGAGATGATGGGGTGGAGGAAATGGTGTTGTACTCCCTTTTTCTTAATAAGGATTCTTGCAACGTTTTTTATAACTGACTTCTTCACACACACTATGTGAGAATACAGCTGAATAGCTGTTAAATGGAGCAAACAAGAACACCTTAGCTGCATTAATGAGAATGTTTCCTTAAAAAAAGGTTGCAGAATTACTCCCATACTTACTTTTTAAGACCAAATCTACTTACTGTTCACTGAGTATTAAAGAAAATTATTTGTCTACAATCAAAGTAAGAAAGCTCTTCTCTTTGTTCATGCTTCAGATATCTCTGTTTGTTCTTCAGAGAGAGCCACAGCCTTGAAAGCACAGAATACATGAAATATTTCTGTGTAATCTTCTTTGATTAGAACCATTCAGTCAATATAATAAGGCAATTGAGAATATTTAACTAAAATCACTAAAATATTCAGCCATATATTAAAAAGTTCTAACTATTAATTCAACTCATTAATCCCCATTAAAACTCTAGTGATTTAAATTAATTTACCCAAGGCTGTAATGTATTAAGCAAATGTCTAATAGTGAGCTTCTGTAACAATTCAACAATGCATGTTTGGTTCTCTCTCCCTCTCTCTCTGCCATTTACTATGTGACCTTGGGCAGGCTAGTTAATCTCTTTTTGCCTCAGTTTCCTCAGCTCTATAATGGGAAAAATAATAGTACAATTGCTGTGAGAATTTACTCTACTTCAGGACTTATATTGATCAAACTCTCAACTTCAATCTCTAAATTACTTACAACTGGGTCAACTTATCTCCGTAAAGACCTTGGAAACTACTGGCCTAGAGAGGCCAAGAGACACTAAGAAAGAGAGAGAGAGAGCAGCACTCTCACTTTTACCCCTGGAAACACCTAAAAAGAATCTTACCAATTTGGGAGCTCTTATAATGTCCCACTCCTGCTCCAAAGTCTTCAGTGGCTCCCATTTCCCATAAAGTACAAACTTATTGCTTGATACTCAAGGATTTTATTAATATTGTCTCCACTTATCTTTCAGCCCTGCTTACCATCACTTCCCTGTGCTTCACTCCAATGGGTTACTTGCTGTATTCTGAATTTTTCCAACTTTCCATTCACTTCCTGATATATTTTTCCTGAACCTCTTTGACTGTTAAAATCCTACTCGTATTTCAAAACTCATCCTAGATTCTCTCTTCGTAGAGGCACAAAGGTTTTTTTTCCAGCATTTACACATATCCACACTCATTTCTCATCCTCCTCGGCCCCCAGCAAACACAAATGAATGTTATGACTTCTTCATCAAATGAACTTCAGAGCAATCTTGTGCCTATACCATTGTGACTATTTGTGCCTATATCTTTGTGCCAAATTATGACTATATCTTTGCAATACAGTCATATTTGTATTCTTGTCTTTTCTCCTCTATTGAGTTTAAAATTCTTTGAAACAGAGACGATGCTTACTCATCTCTGTTTCCTTGGAAATGTCTACCACAGAGACTTGTTATAAGTAAGACCACAATACACGTTAGGTGATTAGAATTAAATTGAGCCATTCTTCTCTTCACTGGGCGATTCAGAGTCCGATGCTGCCCACATCCGCCCTTCATCAATGATTTACCAATTTTGTAAATGGAAAACTTAGTCCATATCCTCCCCCTTCTTCCTATCTGCTCATGTTCTCAGCATCAGGAGCCTATCTGTAGTATAAATTGCCAGAAGGGGAGAAAGACTTTGATTACAGTTGTCGTTTTTTCTCTTTGTTGGCTTCCACAGGGTTTGTTTCTTTATTGAGGCATTCTCCCAGTAGTCACATACCCAGCTAATGTTTACACTTATAATTATTCATGTCATTAGTAAATGTATTTCACCTCTTATTAGAATACACTAAAATGTTCATACTAAAATAGAACAACAAAACCAATAATACATCACATACAATCTACTCAGATAATCTGATAAGAGCAGAAGGGATTTAACTTCAAAGGGAGACAGACAAGTGAAGTTAAGACAATTCTGCCAGTTTATCATGTTGCCTTTAGTAATTTGTTTGAAGAGAATGAGTGCTGGCTCTGAAGTTGAATCTATGGAAAATGAAGAGAGAATTAATCATGGGAGGATGTCATGGTGCTGGAGAAAGTAGAAACCAAGAGGTAATTGACATTTTTTTCAAAGGGTCTCAGATTAACCATGCCCACAGGGAGTTTGGGGAATTGTAACCAGGACCTAACAGTAATAGTGACATTTCTTTGAAAAGAAGATTTCATCATCCTTGCTATCTGGAACTCAGGAGTTGTATGCTTCCAGACCCTCTAGAAACTGTAGCCTTTCAAGGGGGAAATGACTCAATTATTTTTGAGATGCTCATGAAGCAATGTAAAGAGGTGACTTTATTTATTCATCAATTCTAGAAAGATCTATGAGAATCTAATATACGCCTAAATCTCTTCTGCAGGATGAGGGAGACAGCAGTAAACAAAATAGACAAAACTCCCTGGTTGTATGAACTTCTTTTCTAATGGTAGGAGACAGATAGGAAATAGTATAAATAAAACATACAATATGTTAGATAATGATGGATACTGTGTGGGAAAAGTAAGGATAGATTTCAGAGAATATATATGATAGCTAAGCAGATACCTAAAGAATGTAAGGGGAAATGTCATTTGCATAACTAAGAGAACAGAATTTCATGCGGCAGAAGTATAAGTGATCTGAGGAGTTAGTGTGATTGGTTTGGCCAAGGAAAAGCAAGGAAGCCATTCTAACTGGAACAGAATGGGCGAGAGAAGAGTAGTAGGAGATGAGGTGAGGGTGGACACAGATCTTAGAAGGTCTTGTAGGTCGCTGGCTCACTGTTGGGACATTGGTCTTCGTCTGACTGACTTGAGAAGTAAAGAAAATTTTGAGCAGAAAAGTGACACGATATGGTTTATATTTTAACAGAATCACTGTCTGCTTTGTTGAAAATAGACAGCAGGAGGAAAAGGAAAGAAAGAAGAGACTGGTTAGAAGGTTATTACAATACTCTAGGCACGTGAGGTGGTGGCTCACAGCAGCTTTGTAGTAATGGAAGGGATGAGAAGTGGCTGGCATCTAGATTTGCTGGTGGGTCTGATGGGTGGATATAAAAAAGGATTCAAGGATGGTCAGAAATTTTCAATCCGAGCAACGAGCAGTGCTGGTAAATGGAGTTTCTGTTTGCTGAGATGGGGAGCACATGCAGAGATGAGCATACAACAGGTCTGAGGGGAAGGAATTGCATAAGGTAGGAAAGCTTTGGGTTTGTGCAGGGAACTACAAGTAGTTAGCTTACATAAACCTGGTGAGTATGAACGGAAACAATGGGAATTACGGTTAGACAGGCAGCCTGGGACTACAGTCCATAGACAGGGGGGCCCCCTGGCACTGAGCACAGTTCTTGGGAGTCCTTTACAATTTCTTCAAAGCAGGGCTGATTTTCTTCAATATAAAAGTCCCACGTGTGGCTTGTCTGTTCAAACCTCCAAGATCACACTTCAAACTCAAGCTGGATATTCAAGCCCACCTTAAAAGACAGGCCCTGTTAAAAGACCCCAGGGGTTCAGTCTGCTTTGCATTATTGCCCTTTGGACCACTCATCTCTGAAGCCTGGCTGTGGAAAGGAGGCTGGCTTCCCGGCTCTCTACTCCCTCCTGTTGCTATCAGAGAAAAGAAGAGGGATCCCACATTTCACTGTTAGTCACTATGGTAAAACAGCCAAGAGGCCAAAACAGAATAGAGCAAAACCCACAAAGTCAAAGCTAAAGAAATCTTACAAACTCTTCTAAGGTATGGTCTCTGCTCTTTAGTTTTGACTTCCTTCTGAGGTAGCTGGAAGTGAATTGCTGAGACATTTCACTTTATTTCATGTTCCCCGATTTCCATATTGACCTGAGATGTTCAGCTGCAACTACATGATATAGTGCCATTTTTATTATTATATATAATAATAATATATATATATATAAAATAATAATAATAATTCAACTTAATAAACTGTTTTCCCAAATAACAAGGATGTGTAACAAGACTTACAAGCCAGTGCCACGTACCACCTGGCCAACTGGAGGAGCCAGGCTTCAGGGTCAGAGGCCACTAGCAGAGTGAGACTGGCTGCTCAGGTAATGTGGATAGGATCCAGATTCAACTCCATTATTATTTTAGGCCACAGCAAACTGATCAGATTCAAAGGGTGTTTCTTTAATAAATACACTGACATCTAGTCAAAGTTTAACCCAAGTGAGTAGAAATTTGTGATTTTTTAAACAACTCATTCATTCAAGTAGGTGGAATAGTTTAAAGTAAGCTGCTTTCAAAAACAATTTAATGCACCAAAATTTAAAGTGAAGGTAATGCAAGGTAACAGTCTTAGAATTGAAGTACCACTATTGTTGGGGATAAAAATTTCTTAGGTTTCATTTCATTCTGAGTCTGTCTCTGCTATGGACTTAAGGAGTGACCTCAGTCCAAGCAATTCACCTCCCTCTGCCTCATCATCTTTTGAACTAGAATAATGGCATCAATTTAAGGTATGTTAAGAGTAAGGGATGCTTATTATAAACAACACTCAGTTACTCAAGCACTGCTTACAGGAATATTTCGATGACTGTTTTTGAAGAAATACTCTGAATGATAAGCATTTGAATTTGGCCTTGGAGGAGCCTCTTCAGTTCTCTGTAGTTCAGTAGCTGGATCTGATGTAATGATATCACCAAGGCTGTTTTGTTAGTTTGTTCACTTTTGTTGTTTTAGCTCTGGCAAATAATCATGGGGTGAATAGTCACCAGATCATCATACAGTGAATAATCATGCTCACTGAAAGAAAGAGTACAGGATTGTCTTAAGGGGGGGTCTAGGCTTCACCCACTTGCAAACCATTCCTCTTTAAAACGCTGAAAAATGGAGAGATCCAACGTGATCTCTCCATTTTTCTCAGTAGGCACTATCTACATTTCTTCCCATTATCATCCTATGCTTTTCACAAAATAGCAGCTAAGTGAAATACCAATAACTAGAGTTTAATGAGCACTTACTATGCACCAGAGCTTTACAAGAATTAAATCCTCGCAGCAATTGTACTATTATTTTTCCCATTGTAGAGCTGAAGAAACTGAGGCACAAAGAAATTAAGTAATCTGCCCAAGGTCACAGAGCTACTAAATGGCAGAGAGAAAGAGATACAGAGAGAGACTGAAAGAGTGAGAGAGACAGAGAAAGACGGAGAGACAGAGACAGAAAGACCGAGGGAGAGGGAGAGAGGGAGAAGGAGAGAGTGTAAAATTGCTTTGCATATAGAAGAGGGTTCATGAATGCTTGCCCCTGCCTCTTTCTCCTACCCTCATTCCTTTCAACACACGTATTAATTTATTTGGTATTTATTACTTATTAATTCATCCCTACATTCATCTATTTCTTTTTGGCCAAACATCTTCTGAGTTCAACCATGTGACCAGAATTGTTCTCAGCACTTTGCACACTTTGTTAATGGAATCTTCACCACAATTCTGTAAGAAGGCTCCTACATTTGTCTCCATTTTTTGGATGGAGAAATAGGCTTAGTGATGTTAAGTAAATTGTTTAAGGTCATAAAGCCAGAAAGTTGTGGCCTCTCACTGCTATCATTTTATATTTTATGAGGACCATTAGTGCTTTCCTTTCTTTCCCACAGTACTGTCAAATTTGTTGTATTGGACTAAAAACATAAAGGTTGAAAATTCATCATGGGCCAGAATCACGTCATGTACATTTGTAGCATTTCCTGTGTGCCTAGGGTAGATGCGCGTCAAAGTCTTGCTGACTGAATTTACAGAATTAATATTATCCTTATTACATAATTGAGGACACTAGTTTTATCAAATGTTTAAGTAATTTCCTTAACATCTAGAAGGTTAATATAATGTATCCTTCAAACCACAACGCTTCTGAAAGTGAAAAGTTGTCCCTATTCACAGAGGGGCACTGGCCTAAACTGCGACTATTGTGAGCGAACCTGGATGCAGTTATATTAACATCACATAACCAAATGGTAGAAGAGTTTTCAGAGCCTAAACATTGTATACAGGAAGAAATCGTGGAAGAATGTTATTTCAGCACCTTATCATTCCTTTCTCAACAGCACAAAATCTTTCACTTTTTCTCTTGGCAGAAGCAGGAATGGAGAGTGTTAAGCTCTTCATAGAAACTTTTCAAATCTTTATAACTTAACATTTAGTAACAACTGATGCAGACGTAGCAGCCAAATTTCTACAGCTTTAAATTAAGGAGTGAATGAAAATCTGCAGCCTGTCCAAGATTTCTAAAACATCAAGCATTTGATAAATGGATACTGCCTTTATATAGACCATTTTAATTTCTTAGCCTTCATTTTATATTCTGTACACATGCACATCACACACTACATACTTATACACATATTTTTAATAGTTAGTTAGGGAATGATAAATCTGAATGTGTGAATGGGCGACTACAAATTAAATAAAGCTGGAATCATTTGTAAACTCTAATACTCAGATCTTCTTTAAAATATGTATATTTAATAACAGGCAAGACAAAGGTCATCCAGCACACACAGGATCAGTTTTCACTTTGAAAAAATGAAAAAGTAAGAGATTGTGCAAAAACTTCCCTGAGCATCAGTTATGCCAAAATGATTTTATAGCATGTAGAAAACTGATCTAATTGTCGCTTAACAGCAACTAATGATGGTAACGGCTCCATTCGATAACAGAAGTTCCTGGTATTCTTGCTTTAGAAACTACTGCAGGCATAGCTTATTAAAGAACTAGTCCCTGACTAGGTAAGCACTAAAAGCTCAATCACTGCGTGATGAACAGTCCTTCTCACGTAGCTGCAGGAAAATTTAGTAAATCTAAAAAATTGGGGCGGTGATGTGTGGAGGCAGGCAAACTGAACATCCATTGCATTTAAGCTACATAATTTGAGATGAATGCTGTCTATTGGGAACCTGAAAAACTGCCAAGCTCAGAACTAGGCATATAGGCCCTGGGAGCAAAAGTCATACCCCTGTTTGCACTTTGTGTTTGATAGCTGAGTTGCATTTAGGGAAGAATTTATAAAGCTCCTCTGTAATTGCTCAACTAGAATTTGTGTTGTGCTCAACAGAACGCCTCTTACAGGTCTCATGCCTCTGACCCCCTAAACACACTCACACACATGCACATGTACACACAGAAGTGCATGCACATATGCATATGTATACGCAAGCACACACACATGCACCTTGTATGCCTTGGGAATGCTTCTCCAGGAGTAATAGATTTATAAATAATTTGAGAGATAGAAAGGAAAATATTTTTGCAGGGCACTTTATTTATGGCTAATCTTAACGTTATCCACGTCTTCCTGTCTTGATAGAGTACATAGGGTAGCGTGTGGAGGCTGATGGGGCATAATGGTCATGTAATAGATGAAAAGTTTCCCCCTTTTAAATTCTGCTCCTACAAAATCGTGGCATTTTCTTCAAGAAAAGTTGTAAAAGAATGAGCTAAAAATAAGACACCCCTTTTGAAGAAGCGGTCAGTGAATGCGATTCTTCAAGAGAGCTCTTCAGACGCGTTTGATATTGCACAACTACTCCACAGGATGTGGCCTGATTCAAATATTTAACACCTGAGGTGAAACTTGCCTTCTGTATTCAGATCTGGTTCAGGTGCTTTCATTCTGAGTCTTCAGAAAAATCCTTTCCAAAAATCTCATTTGAAAAAAGTATTGCCACTTACACCATGAAAATACAAAAATTCCTTTATAAAATAGCTGCATGGTAGACTGACTTACCTTATCCACGATCTTTTTTTCTCAAACTCAGACTGAATTAGAGACAGCCACTATACTGTAGGATGAGAAATGAGGTTAGACAGCACATGGTTGGTGTTTTGAAGTTTCATCCCTTAATCCCCAAGTCAACACCCTCCCCAACAAAAATAACAACAAAAACTCTACAAGTTATGTAAACCACTTGTTTTATGTAATCAGAAGATGGTCAAATCCATGGGTTTTATTGTTCACTGAAAGTCCAGCACACGCAGTACCGGATCAAAAACAGGCACACTAAGCCAGTGATTGAGGAATAAACAGTTCAGAGATACCAAAAAATACAAGAAATATTTTTTCAAAATACTGATATTTTAGATTTCAAAAGAACTTATCGGGGCCAGCCCCGTGGCCCAAAGGTTAAGTTCGCGTGCTCCACTGCGGCGGCCCAGGGTTTCGCCAGTTCGGATCCTGGGAGCAGACATGGCACCAACTCTTCAGGCCACATTGAGGTGGTGTCCCACGTGCTACAACTAGAAGGATCTGCAACTAAGATATACAACTATGTACAGGGCAAGGGGTGGTTTGGGGAGGTAAACAGAAAAAAAAAAGAACTTATCATAGGAAAATTCAAACTTGATTTTCTTATATTTTACAACTTTTTTTTTTTTAAGTATTAGAGACTTTGTCCTATAACCTTCTCAGGGTTTAGCGGCCCTTAATTTCTTAATGTGATCCTATTACACATCACAGTGAACTTTGTGGGTCCTTCTTTGCAATTATACGTGCATATCAGATCTATGCTTGATATCCTGTGCTTCAATCCTGTGCCTCGTGAGCCCTTGCCTCCCTGTTTTGTTATCTCCCCGATCCTTGATTGACTTCATAGATCATATCATGCTTCTTTCATAGGCTTTATTGTACTACATCTGCTAAAGTGAATGTGATTTTTCTCTACATGATGCCCCTTTAACATCATATTTAAAAATTCCAAAAATCATTCCCTCTTTAAAAAATCTAACTGGACTGACCAAATAAAGCACAACTTTGCTGTATCCAGTTTGGTCATGAGATGGTCAGAGCTACTTCAAACCCATCTTAATTATAAATAAATAAAGTACAAATGACAAGTAGTATAATATGTGCCTAAACAGCTTGCTGTGGGAGCTCAGAGAAAGGAACATTTATCAGTCAGGACTCTTGATTGTAAGAACAGAAACTGATTCTGCCTTGCTTTACGGCGAAAAAATATTGGAAAGACAAGGTGGAGGGGTTGGGGAACTAGGCTTGAAAATTGGGCAGGAATCAAGCAAGCAAAGACCACGCTGTTGAACAAAATCTAATCTGCTGGCCATTGCACCCTTCACATCAAAATCTGATCTCTGAACTTACTTCTTTGCATAACTCACTCAAAACTCAAAGTGTTGGGAAGTAGAGTAGTGAGAGCTTGATCAATTTTAGATCACATACTTGTCGTTGGACTGTAGGGAGTGGGAGCAAGAAGAATTTGACCTGCTAACTCCAAGTTTTGAAGTGGGAGCCAACAGTGAGAAGTGGGCATTGGGAATCCCTCTTCCAAAAATACTATGCACAATGGTGTATTCCCTAAAGGGAGAGCAAGGTGCTTACAGAAAGGGTGGTGGGTTGGATGCTGATCAGCCAAAAAATTAACAAATGTCTGTTTACAGAATCTAAGTCATTCTTCTTGGTTAGAAAAAAGACCTTAAAGGAATGAGTTCCTGACGAAGTATCATTTAAAGAGAAGGATAAGTCAGAGTTTGCAAAATGAAGGGAATGAAGAATACCTTAAGTGGAAAACATACTATATGTGCAGAGACATAGAAAGCCCGGCACTTTCAATAACAGGAATGTATTAGCTATGGCGAGATTGCAGTCTGCATGTTGAACAGTTAAAGGAGATGAAGCTGAGAGAAATATGAAGTTGATGAAATGAGAGAAATAAGAGGTTAGATTACAGAGATAAAATTTTAAATATATTATTTTGGCAATGTGAAGTCCACAAAAGATTTTAAGCAAAAGCTTGTCCAGATCAGATTTGTTATTGAAGGACTACATGGGCCTCAGTGAAGAGGATGAATTTCAGTGATTCTCTCAAATTTAATCTTGTTCCTTCAGGCTATGGGACAAATGTTAGAAATGACAACTGTATGTACATTTTACAGTTTATATTAACTCTGAATTCTTTGTTTCACTTACAAACTCACCTTTCTGATGTACAAACCTCTTGATATTAATATTCAACATCAAATATCTTATTTTAGCATCAAGCATCTTAAGTTGAGTATTGCATTTGTTGGCTGCTGTTGCTGTATACATCATCATGCACTTAGTGACTTAAAACAATACAGATTCAGCATTTCATAGGTCTGCAGGTTGGAGGTCTGACATGGATCTTACTGGACTAAAATCAAAGTATAGGATGAGCTGCATTCCTTCTCAAGCCTCTAAGGAAAATCATTTCCTTGCCTTCTCCAGTGCACAGAGGATGCCCACCTTCCATAGCTCACTGTCCCTCTTCATCTTCAAAGCCAGTAATATCTGGTAGAGTTCTCACATTGCATCACTCTGACTCTGCTCCTGTCATTGCCTTTCTTCGTCTCTCTTCCACTTTTAAGGACCTTTTTTGTTACACTGGGTCTACGTGATAATCTAGGATGATCTTCCTATTTTAACAGCAGCTGATTTGCAAACTTAATCCCATCTGCAACATTAATTCCTGCTTGCCATGCAAAATAACCTATTCACAGTTTCTGGGGATGAGGATGTGGATATCTTTGCAAGGCCACAATGATCATTTGCTGAAGATCCCAACAACATAGTCTCAGAATTTTCATGGTACAATCACAGAACTCTAAATCTGCTTCCTTCTTGTGGAGGATTCAGCCTGTGTTATGTCCATGACATTGGATGTAAGTTCTTTTGCTCCCAGGTCTGTTTCTCTCCTACTATGTCAAATCGTTCAATCCTCATTGCCTAGATCTCTTGAGGAGGTGCAGGATATTGACATAAAACCTTTTCCTAATTACAAATGATATACTCATTACTCTTATTAAATGAAAGGCCCTTTCATAAACATTTCTCATTTAATTCTTATACCAAACCTTTGAAGCAGCTTTTTATTGCTCCTATTTTGCCATTTTTCGTATGAGAAAACTAATGTTCAGAGAAGCATAGAGCTAATAAAGTCGGCACCGAAACTCAAACCCAGGCCTCCTGCCTTCACGCTGGTGTTGTATCTGCCATGTTCCCACCATAACACTTCTCTGCGGGATGTGCTGCTGGGCTCACATATTAACATCACTCCTGCACAGAATCCCTACAATTCATGAAGGATTCTCATTATTTCCTATCCACATGCTCCAAACCCCGTCTGAGCGTCTCTTGCCTTGGTAATCCTCTCCCTACAGCCAGAGTCCCTCCAGCCTGTCTCCCCACCCATGCCAGTGCCTGCTTTTGCAGATTAGCAGGTTTATTCCGGCCCCAACCATGGTCTTTTCATCTTCAGGTGGGAGGGAAGGTGGGAGGGGAGGCGGGAGGGAGGGGAAGCAGGCTCTCTTAGAGATGTGGAAAGCTTTAGTGCCCTTCTCTCAGGGATACCTGCTGTTTTGCTTTTGTTAGAAATCATCACCAGCCTGGCAATATCAACCTGCACTCTACAGTCACAATCAGATCACACTCTTATTTCCTGGGATTCTGAGAGCGACTGAGGCTTCAGAAAGTTATAAATATAACACTTTACAAACTGAACTGGATGCCCAGGGAGAAGCCCCCTGCAATTAGCAACAGGACCTTGTGCTGATTAGATCCGAGGCTTTCAAAGAGTTCAGAACATGTGTTGTCAGGGGTTTATCACACATCTCCTACCCGTTCTGAAATTGTTCAGATAGCATGAAAGACGTTAGATACAAGTTAGGTCCTTTTTAACAACCCTGCTTTGAAATTATATTTCCAAAGTATTTGAAAAGTTTCACATTCCTTTTACTTACATGATTTTATTCAATTCTTGCAACATTCTGTGAAGTAGGCAAGACAATTGCAAGTATCCCTTTTCATAGATAAGGATGTTGAGGCCCATCTTTACATGGCTAATGAGTGGCAGAGCCAAGAATAGAATCCAAGCTCCAGGTTCTAATTCCATTCTCATTTCCCTCTGCCATATTGTTCTCATTACTAGCTACTCACATTTTCTCTTTTACTGCCTTTCCCACCTCACTGGAAGGGGCTTAAAGGAACTGAAATAGCAATAGACTCAATGTCAGAGAGCTGTCTTTTGAAATAAAGCTTTCAGTGACAACATAGTTACCCAAAGTATATTTGCATTAGCCTGGTCCATTGTTCTCAATAAAAATGCTTCTTCCTTTTCCAGTTACTGGCATAATCAATAATTATGCATTGTCCGCCAACTTTGTAACAGCTCTGTGCTAAGTACTAGAAGAGACTGCAAAAGAGGAGAGGCAAGGTTACTATTATCACAGAGCTTATATTGAATGGGGAGAAAAAGTACACTCCATGGAATGTTAGAGAATCATTAATTTCTTAATGAAACATATGCTGATTATAAGTGGAATGGGGATTCAAAGAATGGAATGAGCAGAAGTGGGAATTGACCTGAGCTTGAAGAATTTAAGTAAGGAAAAGGAGGGAAACAGGCTTTGTTTTAGTTTGCTTTGTTTCCGTTTGAAGTTGGGGAACACCTTTAACGAAGACCTGGAAGAGATCAGGTCAGCTAACGGCCTTCATGAGGTTCTGGCAGCTTTCAGACTTTGAGAACCTTAGATCCATCTTTTCATCTTTGGATGGATAACAAGGTCTAAACTTACACTCTTGCAAAGCTTTGCTCCTGAACTCTTGCCAGTAGTCATAATTGGAAACCCATCAGTTTTGAATGTGAGTCTAAATGACCATCCATGCTGCCCTCTACCAATGCTTCCAAGGATGCTCACCATGTCCCTGTCCTCATCCATACACATTCTTGGAGGGAATAAGACTATTGTGATATAATCTAATGGCTTACTATTTTCCCAGAGAATATAAACACATCTCTTCAGTAAAAGCTTTGCTATACACACATTACATAAAAATTCTTGGTGTGCCTGTGCTTTGATAGAGACTTATAATGTTCATCTATATCTGCATCTACTATTCTTCCTCCAGACACATGGGGAGATAATCATTCATTGCCCTCTTCTTGAAATTGAATAGGGTTTTTCTTGTCAATGGCTATAGGTAGAAGCAACATGAGTGACATGGATCACTTTCAGATCACAGCATTTAATTCTGACACAAGACCCTCAAATATTCTTCTTCACCATGCCCCTACAACTGGCAAAATCCATCTTAATTCCCAAAATGACGATAACATGGAGCTGAGCTCCCTATCTGGGTGTGCTTGACAGATACTGTGAATGAAAAATTAAACTTTGTTGCTTAAACCCATAAAATGTTGGCGTTACTTTATCTTGCAGCATAACCTAGCCAATTCTAAATATCTTAATTTCAATGTTTTTGAAAGAATGGGTGGAATAAATTTAGTCTACTTTACCCCAATGTCTGATTCTCACCAGCGCCTCTTTATTTTCCTTAAGGGTCTCGACTTACATGTTCATTTTACTCATGATGGGTATGTGTTGTTTCCAGGCCCCTACCCAGCCTGGCAGGCATTTTTCTGAAATAATTCTTATGGTGAAAATAATTATCTTGACAAAGATGTTGGACCAAGCCCTGGGAAGCTGGGCCGTGAAGCAGAAGTTCTAGATACACAGACTTCTGTGACTCCCCTAAACCAAGGTACATTGTTCCATGTTTCTAGATCAAGGGGGCTGATCTAACCTCCTTCTGCCTACTTTTAGGAAGTACTAGGTGCTAGAGGAAAGAAAAAAGAGCATTATAAAACTTTGGTTTGTTAGAATATCCCTAGGAGGAAGTTAGCCAAGACACAAATCTAACTTTTCTAAATGGGCCAACATACGTGGGCTGGAGAATGGAAAACTTTAAACTTTGTATGTTTTTTTCCTCCTTGCTTCTTCAAGGTATACTTCCTTTCCCCTCTCCCTTACAGTTCTTGCTGCGCCTGCTTGTTAGATACCATCTTCATCATTAGAGTACACTTTGTTGCCATAGCAATTCATTCCTCCTCTCACATTTTATTGCACTTATAGTCGCTACAGGCAAAAGAGAAGGGGGAGGGGCATGATTTTATTTTCCCTCAGGTAGCCAGGCTTTCTCCTGATCTGAGAAACTTTTAACTCCCCCTAAAAGGGAGCAATCTCAAAGCCAGGAAGAGCATGGGTGGTGCATTATATGGAACAACAGATTGCTGCTCTCCAGGTTGCAACTTGCACAGCGCACAATGCTCTCCTGGTCCAGGCAGGATTACATCATTCTTGTATTAACTCCTTCCTTTTAGGCTTAGCATTTATCCGAAAAGAACGCAAAACGAAAAAGTAAGCAGGCCCCCATCAGCCATAAAGATCAAAGAAGCATCTGCAGTTGGAAGGTTCTACCAAACTGCCTTTCTAAGGTCACCAAGGACAGCGGCTCAAGGTGACCATGAGCCCCAAAGTTGTAACGATGATAATAATAATATCTTACCTGGGCATAATGCTTTTGCCTTTTTAATGTATTTCTACATGCATCGTCTAATTTTTCATTTTTCTGTTAAATGGTATCCTTTGGTGAGGACTTCCCTGTTAACTGTAGTTCATACTGATGTCTTACTTCATCTATTTTGCCAGTGTTTCAGCAAATACTTTCATATCTCCTACCGAGTTACTGTATTTGTGTTAAACAGACAGTATCTTACACTGTCTAATCATGCTACCATTTATCTTAAACCATCTAATCCTGTTACTATTTTACCTTATGTGCACAGTCTTATCCAAGCAGACAGGTCTTGCTCTTTGAGAATTCATTCTTAGACAGTTTTTTGGCTTTCACGTGGACCCCTCTAATGTGAGATACTCTGTAAACCTTGCAGGCTGGTTGAGATTCAGATTTCCATCCAGTATTGTGACTATGGATTAGACACTTAGAACTTTAAAATTATCTGTCTGTCACAGGCCAATGACTTTTCTTATTTGAATACTTAAAAGCACAATTAAGTTTTCCTTTCTCGGCATGATATTAAACATAATCAAACTTTATAAATACTTCTTAAATATTTTTGCAGGAGGAAAAATCTGCTACTTTCAACTGTAATTTTTAAATGTTCAATATGTATAGACAAGCTGCTGTATTTTATATAAATGAATGTATTCATAGAACAAACTTTAAATTGCAGAAAACAACACAGATTGTAGGAGTTTAAATTCCTGTTCATATTCCAGTAGAAATGAGTAATGTGTCCATTTTGGGAATAGTGGCAAACGACTGGGAGGAGTGCCTTTCTACACTTGCCTGAGATTGCTATTTTGTGGAGAAGCATTTATGGTCTGGTGACTCAAGACAGAGGGGTAGGTAGCTGCCCATTCTATATTCTAAATTCGGCTGCCATTGCTCCATCTGTCCCGGACTCATTTGAGACCTTGTCTAGATAACAGTACCCTCTACTGGGTGGAACCAGAACTCCTCCTCAGTCCTTTAATCCAGCAGCACTGTGTGGTAGAATTTAGATCTAAGAGAGACTTCAGGGATTATTTTACAGAGGAGGAAACTGACATCCGGAAAGCACAACATCAAGGCTGTGACTCTTGACAGTTTCCATCAGAGAGCAGTAAAAGAACTCTGCTTTCCTTATCTTAGATGGCTAATTTCCCCCAAAAGTATGGAGTAGAACTGAGGCTCTGAAAACAACACACAGCAAAAACTGTAAATGTGTTACTCGCAGCTATAGGAACATTTGTTAAGTAACCAAAAGTCTATTGCTGCATGAATTACCTGTGCTGTTAAAATCTAGGTCAGGTGAATTATTCAATATTTATCACAGACCTTTGTTTTATTCTTAAAACCACTCGAATGCACTGCTTTCTTTCTTTCTTTTTTAAATGTTTCACCATTTGCTGCTTCAACAAGAATGTGTCTTCAGATAGAACTTTTTCCTAAGGGCCTATGGGACGTTTGTTAATGGGCACATTTTAAGAGCAGGGTTTTTCCAATTAGAGAAACTTAATTGGTATCCTCTCTCCTTCTCCTACATTTTCATGAGGCATTACATGTTTAACGCTACTTGCATGGCTATCAGCCACATGAATAGATGGAGGAGGCAGCCATCCACATGGGAGGGGGGGCATTTGAGGGGCAAAAGTACCACGTGACCCAAATTACAGTAATACCTCACCTCTTCATAATTCAAACGTCTATCAGTCTCACCTCTCTAGCACACAGTTAAGAACCTAGAAGTAGGCAAGAAAGACAGCAAAACTGGTGTTACAGCAAAACTGGTGTTACCTAACTCATAATCTCATAAGAGTGGCCTTTGAACTCTCACTTAATGTCTATATGCTCTTATTTCACATAAATCCTTTAAAATTGGCCCAACATATATGAATACAGAAAATTATGGTATGGGTGGGTATGGTGGCAGAAGGAGCTGTTACAGGCATTTACACACATAGTAGTACAAGGTAAGAGCTGGTGACATGACAGAAAAGAAGAGACAAAAGGAATAAACACAACCAAAAATATTGTGATCTCAAGGTCACTAACAACATTTTGTAAAGGGACCACAATTCACATACAACTCAGGGGAGTCTAATAGTTAATTTTATAATAATGACCTCAAATGGTAAAAAGAAAAAAAAAGTTAAATAGTGTTCCATTTAATCCAATTTAGAGTGAAGAATAGCTCCATATTCCTCATTTACTCAGATTTCTATTCAAAAATAGAGTTAAGAAGAATTTCATGAATTCACCCTCAGCTATTCAGAATTCAACTCTCCAGAAGAAACCATAAAATTAAGAGAACTTTATGAATTTTCTTTTACTGGCTCATTGGAGTTCCTGTATTAAAATATAAAATTGCTTTATTCAAGTTATTCAACAAAAACATATTGAGCACTTAGTCTGCTCTGTGCCAGGCAATGTTCTAATCACTAAAGATGGTGTAGATATCAAAAGAGGCACACTGGTCCCCACTGTGGACAAGTGGGGGAAGGCATACAATAAACAAAAAAAGCATATAAACATATACAGAATGTAAGATGGTAAGAAAGCATTTGAGGAAATAGAAAATGAAGCACCAAGTACCAGTGAGGCTCAGGAGAAGTTGCAGTTTTAAATAAGCTACTGAGTAGAAGTTTCCCTCAGAAGTGGTTTTGGAGCAAAAACCTGAAGAAGGTGAGGAAGCAAGCCATGCAGTTGTCTGGAGGAAGACTCTGTGGTAACACCTTATACATTGCGTTGATCACAGTCCTTCCGTAATCTCAATATTAAACTCTATGCTCTGACCACTCTCTCTTTTATTTTCAGTTCTCTCCTTCTACATCTTGACTCCAACAGTCCTTGGATCCAACATTAATCTTACTCCTTTTCACTGTCTCTCAGCCTCCTCAGGTCCTCACTTCCCTTTTAACTTCCGTGGTCAACCATTATTACCACTCCCTAACACTTGCCCTAAATTCCCTTCCCCCTTTTGCTTCTTTGTACTCATTAGTAAAACTTCAGTCTTGGGGAAATCCAAATTGTCTTCTACTCTGTGCTTGTAGCCTACCTCTTTAAATTAAAGACCTCTAACCTCAACTGGGCTCTCAGCACTGCCCAGAAATCATACCACAATATTCTAGTCCATTTCCTCTTCCACAACCCCAGATGACTATTCCACGCCATTTCCTGTCTCATTTTAACTCCAATTCACTCTCAGTTTTATGACCTTGCTTCTTATTTCACTAAGAAAAAAACAAATCACTTAGAAGAAAACACCCACAAACCCCACCACCATACCCACCCGACTACAGCATCAGTGCTGCCTTCTGTCCTATTACGGTAGATGAAGTGTCTGTACTGCTAATGCCAACTGCTGTGGGCACCCCATCTTATCCTGTTTTGTCTGTCCAAAGACACTCCAACAACCTTGTCCCACATAATCATTTTTTCTCTCTCTACTGAATCCCTCTCATCAGCTTTCAAACAGGCCTGCTCTGGAGTCTAGGTCTCTTTCCAACTGCAAACTCATTTGTTTGCTTTTTTACAACAAAAACTCCTCAAAGGAGTCACCTGTGCTTATTGTGTCTGATTCCTCTTCCTCCAATTCTCTTTTGAAATGACTCCAATCAGGCTTTCACTCTTACTAGCCTCCTAAACTACCTTTTCAAGCTCACCAGCAACCTCTACTTTGCTAAATCCAGGGATTCGTTTCCAGTCTTCACCTGGATTGACCCATCTGGACCATTTGACTTAGCTTTCATCATTTATTAATTCTTCTTTTTATTGCCTGTCATCTAGTAGGTCCTAATGGGATTTTGATGGAAAGGCACTGGAGTCTGGAATTCTGAGTCTGTGGGGGCACTGTAATAAAAATCACCTTTGCGTAGCACTTTACATTTTCAAAATATTCTATGTATCACCTACTTTAATATTTATAATCCCAGGAGAAAGGCATTTTTCAGATGAGAAACATTAAGAAGGAAGTAGCAAGAAATGTAGGATTACCTACATTTTTGTAGCTTCTCAGAAGCAGAAGCAAGCCTGTGCTGGACGGGGTAGCGGAGAGTGGGGGCTGACTACAGGTGGGCAGTGCAGCACACTGAAGAGGGGGAGCTAATTTTGCCCTATTTCTCGTTTTACGTCCGGACTATTTTAAAGCATAAGATATGCTAATAAGAAAGTTTAAAGTAATAGGGAAGAATCCTTGAGGTTGATTTTAGGAATAAAATAAAAAGCCATTGGGGTCTACCCTCACTCTTAATGAGAAATTCCAGTTTTTGCTTTCTCCTTGCAAATACCCATTGTTATGGACTAAATGTCTGTTTCCCTTCCATCCGCATGTTGAAATCCTACCCAGCCCCTACACGTGATGGTATTAGGAGGGGAGACCTTTGGGAGGTGAATGAGTCATGAGGTTTGAGCCCTTGAGAATTGTATTAGTGCTCTTATAAAAGAGACCCCAGAGAGCTCTTGCACCCTCTCTGCTAGGTGAGGATACAAAGAGAAAATGGTCCTCTGAAGAGGACCAAAGAGGACCTTCACCAGAACCCGACCTAAGACAAGGACATTCCAATTTAGTGCCTTATTCCATTTGGGCTGCGATAACAAAAATACCACAGACTGAGTGGCTTAAACAACAGAAATTTATTTCTCGTAGTTCTGGAGGCTGGGAATTCCAAGATCAAGCCCCGCATACTCAGCGTCTGGTGAGAGCCCGCTTCCTGGTTCATAGACAGCATCTTCTAGCTGAGTGCTCACATAACCCAAGGAGAAGGATCTCTCTGGGGTCTCTTTTGTAAGGATGCTAATCCCATTCATGTGGGCTCCATGCTCATGACTTAACCACCTCACAAAAGCCCTCTCCAAATACCATCACATTGGGCATTAAGTCTCAACACATGAATTTTGGGGGAACACAAACATTCAATCTACAGCAGTGCCCAATATTTTTCACCCTGGATCTCCAATATTGCAAGAGGAGTTCTTCTCAAAGACTGACCTGTCACATGTATATAGTGATGGATGGTAATTAGTCTTTGGGTGGTAAACATGATACAATCTACACAGAAATTGAAATAAAACACTGTATACCTGAAATTTATAGAATGTTATAAACCAATGATACCTTAACAACAACAAAATCCTTAAAAAAGAAAAAAAAGACTGACCTGAGAAGGTTACCACCACCAGTGTTTCTAGAGTTGGTCTCTGGACACAAGCAAGTCTAGGCAATATCTAAATGACAAAAACAAGGTTACATGCTAATCACCCCTAGCTCCTGTCTGTTTGTCTCTTATACACATACATACATTCATGTATAGGCAACTCACAGCTCTTGTATGGAAACAGTTGCAGTTCAGGCTGGTAAAACATTCCAATGAGCATCCTTCCGCACAGATTAAACCTTTGTCTTTCTTTGATCTGAAGCTGATAGAGGAGAACACTTAGATGAACTAAATAATAAAGAGATCCCATTACTGTCATCTACTTCACCACATATAAGGATAAAAAGGCCATCCTTGCATGAAATTGTAATGCTGATTACCTTTCTCTGCTCACTTTAAATCCAATCCACTTAGCACAATCCATCAGCATTCAGATACATGGAAGATTGCAGTTTCATAAATTAAGACAGCACAATTCAGTGCCTTGACACTGCATTTGTTATTAATTATGATAGTCATAGTCTCGAGTATTAGAGGAGGAATGGTATATTAACCTAAAGACTGCTCAAGGGACTGTGCTGCTTTAAGAAAGTATTTTTTTAATTTAATTTTTTATTTTGTGCATTATAAGCATAGAAAGAGAATCAGTGATGTGGGTGCAGTGCCTACTCTGGCTTCTGCCCTCTTGCCCACCATTTTGTGTTATACTTTACCAATCCTTTGCATGATCTGTTATCTTGATATGTTCTTAGTCTATTTTTGCTTTGTGTTCAAAGACTTATTTAAATAGAGATATACCACTTATCGTAGGTAGCAGTGTGATTGAGAGAGAAAACTCATGAGTGGCTTAAGCAAGTTACTTCTCTGAGTCTGAGTCTTAGTCTCTTCATATATAAAATGATGATAATAGCATGCACCTCAATGATTATTCTGAGAACCAAATGGATAATATGAGCCATTGAACCTTGTCTCTCTTTCTCTCACCTGGGGTTATCCTAGAAGTGTCCGTGTAAGAATCAAGAATGTCTTTTAGTTACAAATGCATCTTTCCCCCTCCCTCCCTTCTTTTCCCCAGAGATCATTATAATGGACAAGGAAATAATAAAAGAAAAAATCACCTACAATCCCACCACCCATAATATATTCTTACTCATTCACTCAACCAATTTATTAAGCATCTATTATGTGCCTGTTGTTCTAGGTTTTGGGACTACAGTGCTAAGTGAAATAGACAAAAATCCCTTCCCTCAGAGAACTCACACATGAACAGCTTTCATTCTGGTTTTTCTCCTTGCTTTTTGTCCTCTATATACAGACATATAATATGTAGTTGCAATAACAGTAGCCACACTTTTTATTCTGCTTCTTTTATTTAATATTGGGTTTTTTCAGTTTCCATGTTACTAAACTTTATAATTTTAAAGTAAACATAATGTTACTTGGAGTTGATACACAATAATTTAATTGCCCAGTCACCTAAGGTGGGAAATTTAGCCCCAGCCCCTATCCCCAGCTGCAATGAACATCCATATATATGTACCTTTTTCTACTGTTTTCCTTTGTATAAATACATCAGGGTGGGATTACTTGGCCAAAGTATAAGAACATAATTAGTCAGATCACTTAAGTAAAAGTAAGAAAAAGTCCAAGTCATTCTCTGGTAGATTCTTTCTGCATAGTTTGAAGATGCTATGTAATTTAGTACTCAAGTATGTGAAACAGAATGCTATAGGAATTCAAGCTACATGCAGTTAAGAGAGGAAGAAATATAGAGAAAAATTTTAGCTACACATCTCCTAAAAACAAAAAAGATAGGATTTCCAAATTAGAGGGTATGTGGCCCAGTGTAGCAAAAGATAATCAGAATGGGCAGAGTGGTTTGAAGTTGTGCAAAGGCCACAAATGTGGAATGGATAAATTTGAACATGATCTAATAAATGGTGGAAAGTCATTGTCATTCCTTCAATAGGAGAATGGCATAACGAAAGCAGCATTCTGTAATCTGTAAAAGCAATATTGTCTTGCTCAAGGGAAGCTGAGGAATCTGGATAGTCCATTTCATTTTACTGAGCTTTTACATTTGTTATAAAACCCCAAAGCTTCCTCTCACTGTTCTTCAGGGCTTGAGGAATACAAAAAACCCTAACACAGCATCAAGCCCAATGGGCTGATAAAGAATATCCCAAAGGGGACATGCTCTGTCAGCAGAGCGTGCTTGTCCCTCAGATGATGAAGAAGCAGCATCAATAATCCCCAGAAAGAGGGTGGCAACTCTTTATGATGGAAAAGTTCTTCCTGGTTCTGAACTATCCAGATGCAGTCCCTCCATTCAAGGTAATTAGGCTTCTACTCACTAAAGGAGGCAGCATTAACAACACACTGACATTTTATCCCTAAGTCCAGAGAGTATAGATGAGGATATTTTGCTTTTTGCTTATCTTTTCCTTTTGTTTAAATCAAAGGTTATTGAAATTGACAAACTGGGCAAGTAGGCTGAGGAGTACACCCAGTTCCCTTTGGAGGACTTGGGTGTGGTAGTGATTAGACATCACTCAGGCCATTTGTCTCCAACTGGTAGAGAGGAAAAACTCTTCGTTTTTCTCTAGCCTAACTGTGGGACACAGCCTGGATTAGTGCCTGCCACGTAGTACCTGCTCAACAAATATTCTCCTAGTAAATGAGTGAAGCATATATAATAGGGACTCACTAAAAATTTGGTAATTGCCTATTTGCTTGTTTTACAGGTTTTCTGTATCTGAATCTTTGTGACTAGCAGTTAGTAAGTCAGAAAACTGATTTTTACCTCCATTACAATAATGGAAGCTTTGGTGAAGAAGAAGAAAGGAAAAGACAAAGAAGTATAAACTTCATCATAGAGAAATGTGCCAGACAGGTCTTCATTACCCTTAGTTATTGAAAGGCCTACTTTCAGTTGTAAGAACAGTTTTAAAACTATAAACTAGAATAAAGAAATAAAGATGTCATTGCTTTGTCCAATGTCCAATTTTCAAAGCCTAGCATAGTAACTAGCACATACGACACATTCATGCATATTTGATGAATGAATGATTGAATGAATGCAATATGGTCCCTTTCTTCAGAGATTTCATAGTGAGGATATGAGACAGAACCCTGCAGGAGAACTGTGAGACTTAGACATATTCTATACTCTATTACTCCATTAGTGGTCACCTCTTATGAATATTCAATCAGCCATGAATCCATCTACTGAACCATTTTCCCCAACAGATACTTCAGTGTCCATAAGGATATCTTGAGAAACTCTGTGGTTAATTTCTAACTCTGTATCTACCTCTATGCAGGTATTGGCAGAGAGGGACAGATTTGAAAAAAACAAGCAAGCAAACAGAAGCTCAAATATTACTCTCTAGTTAGGGAAATAATACAAATAACTATGAAATAAAGAGAGAATAAGAACATCAATGTGAAAATTCCCCAATTGAAACCTCTCATTCTTAGATAATTGCTTTGAAACACATGACCAGAGCTTGGGAATAAGTCTCAAGTTTGTGGGATATAAAGCTGGTTATAGCCTTAGAAGCTCTCATTTGCAAAATTATCTTGCAAGTATAGCTCACTACTAAGATATCCTAGGTACCCAAACCAGATGGCAAAAGATTTGCTACCTCAAATATGCAGCCCACATGTCTACTGAATTGTATAAGGGGCTAACTGGGAATGTTAGATAACAACCCAAGAAACATAATGCCCCTGAAGTCACAGAAAACCATACAAAAATGTATAGCTTTCTAAAAATTTTAAATGTTTAAAACCCTTAAGAAATGGAACGCATGCAAAATAAATGTAAAAAATGTTAAATTGGCCTTAGATTAACATGCTATAATGCATCAGTAGTAAATGAATTCCTTGGTATCTGAATAATTGAGAGCCAGTGCAGGATTTATAATCTAGGACAACTGACACACAGAGCTGTAAGTGCTGGTCTGGCACTAAGAATTCAGCACAACTGTATTGATGTCTTCCTGTGGAAGCTTATATTTTCTTCTGCTTTATTTTAGGACAGGAGAGTACATAGATAGGTGAATCAGAGATCTATATTTATAGTTCTATTTCCGTTTGATACCACAGCTTGCATTAGAACAATATCAAACATTTAAAAAGATAATTTGCATTTTGCACTCTTAGTGTTCAACACTTTAAAAAACTTCTGCAAGATATAACTCCATATTCATGGTCACTTTCCTCACCGATTAGTTAGTAAATTAATTGATTCATTCAACAAACATTTATTGAGTTACTACTATGTGCAAGATGCTGTGCTGAGCTTTGAACATGTAAAACGACTTAGATATAACCCATATCTTCACAGCCTTTTGAAAAGTCATTATGAGTAGTGATACAGGAAAATATTAGTATGTTTCAGTAAGGGCAAATCACATGTGTGGTTGGTATGGACACAAAGCATAGAGGAAATGTAGAAAATTAAACTGGAAAAATCAGTAGACATTTTCCTGCTAATGGAACATCAATAGAGAGATAAGTTTGAGTTTTAAATTGAGGTGCGCGAAATGAGAAACGATCAGGTTACTTTTTAAAATGACGACTTTGATAGAGATAGAGAGAATGGATTGGAAGATGGAGGGACTCAAGACAGAGAAACAACTGGAGAATATTTTGCAATATTCCAAGGATACTGAGTGCTTTGAACTAAGGTTGCAGAAGTGGGAATGGAGAAAAGGAAAATATTTAAGAGACATTTTTGAGGCAGAATTGACAACAAGCTTATCAATTCAGTATGGAATTAGTAAATCAGATATATATAGATTATGAGAGAAGAATTGAGAAGAAACATAAAGTGAAAAACAAAAAAAGGCCAAGGGCTGAACTTAGAAAAAGCCCAAAATTTGCAAGACCAAGAAGAGGAAGAGGAACCACTTGAAGAATCTAGAATAGAACCATGAATGATATTGTGCTTTATCACACGTAAGCACAGTGAAAGCAAGTACAAGAAATTAAGTTCAAGAATTACTTCTTATTTAAAGCTGGAAGAGATCTTCCAAAGAGTCTGGTCTAATCTTGTAACTTTCAAGATGAGAAAAATGACTTGCCCGATGTACTTGCTTATTCAGTGGCAGAGATGAGCCTTGAATCCAATGTTTTGCTTCCTCAGCCAATTTTCTCCCAGGTATACATCTTTCTTAATATTTAAACATTAATGTTGACTTACTATCAGATCTTTTTCTTTCTCTTGTGGCTTATTTGTATCCTCTGGAAATCAAATTCTAATTTAATATTGGATTTTCTTGATGTACTCCATCCAACCTCGATCTGGGCTTCAGGAAATCCGAGTTCAAGATATGCGACCCTAGACATGCACCTAAACATCTCTGCAGCTTAGTTCCCCACCTGTAAAATTAACAATTGGTCTAAATGATCTGTACTATTCATTTTTATCCCCGGGATCCTAGCTATCCAGTAGGATATTAATTAGCCACCATCAGTAGCGTGTCCCAATTTGTGTGGGGACAGATTAACGAGCAATAGTCTACTGGCAAATGGAAAGCAGCTCCAAGACTCTTACAGCTCTGGAGGATGATGATGTGGACCTTAGAAATGTTGATTCTTAGCCTATAGCTGGGGAACGGTGTGTGGCTTTTGCTTGTGGTAGCCATATCTTCTCACATGAGCATAAGGGCAGGCAGGTTATTTTGCCGTGTCAGCTATTTTCCTATTTTTATGTCTTTGGGGAAATAACCGACCAAGTTAAGCTTCCTGCATATTCTTAAAAATTTGTGATAAAACTCAGAGCTGCAAAACTGCCCCAATTTCTTATTCATGACTTGTTATTTAAAAAGATGTTGCATTTTGCAGAGATATTACACAATGTTGATCTTCCTTGAAAAGGAAAGAATTTAGCCTACCTTTGTTTGACACATTGGGTTATCAAAGAACACAGCAGATTTCCTTTGCCCACCTTCTGAATCCACCTAGGCCATCTCTAATGTCCCTTCTGGCTCACGACACATTGGAGAAAAACAGACAAAAAAAAATTCCATAAAGGGCTTTTGTAATAAGGAGGGCTTTTTTTTTCTTTTTTTTTATTTTCGGATGTACATCATATTTCAAATTCTGTGTAGATTACATCATGTTCACCACCCGAAAACTAATTATAGTCCATCCCTTCACATGTGGACCTACTCACCCCTTTTGCCCTCCCCACTCTGCTTCCCCTATGGTAACCCCAGTCCAATCTCCAATGCTATGTGTTTTTGTGTCGTTTTTATCTTCTACTTATGATTGAGATCATATGGTATTTGACTTTCTCCCTCTGACTTATTTCACTCAGCATAATACCCTCAAGGTCTATCCATGTTGTCACAAACGGCAGGATTTCATCATTTCTTATGCCTGAGTAGTATTCCATTG
This sequence comes from Equus quagga, assembly GCF_021613505.1. Lineage (NCBI taxonomy): Eukaryota > Metazoa > Chordata > Mammalia > Perissodactyla > Equidae > Equus > Equus quagga. The sequence continues at coordinate 98,058,873 of NC_060271.1, forward strand.
TGTATACATATCACATCTTCTTTATCATTTGTCCCTTGATGAGCACCTAGGTTGCTTCCATTTCTCCAAAGAAGATATACAGATGGCCAACAGGCATATGAAAAGATGCTCAACATCATTAGCTATCAGGGAAATGCAAATCAAAACTACAATGAGGTATCACCTCACTCTGGTCAGAATGGCTATAATTAACAAGAAAGGAAACAACAAATGTTGGAGAGGATGTGGAGAGAAGGGGACACTTGTTCACTGCTGGTGGGAGTACAAACTGGTGCAACCACTATGGAAAGCAGTATGGAGTATCCTCAGAAAATTAAAGATAGATCTACCATACGATCCAGCTATCCCACTGCTGGGTATTTATCCAAAGAATTTGAAAACACAAAGGCATAAAGATACTTGCACCCCTATGTTCATTGCAGCATTATACACAATAGTAAAGAGGGCTTTTAATGATGTTTTGACATTTTCTGGGATGAATGCTTGAGTAGAAGAAATTGAGAAAATGCTCAGGAAAGGATATAGGAAGCTCTAGCCTTTTGTATATGAACTACCAGTAACTATTTTCTATTAATAAAATTATATGTAAGGGCCTGGCCCCGTGGCCAAGTAATTATAGTTCTGCATGTTCCATTTCCGTGGCCCAGGTTGGTGGGTTCACATCCTGGGTGCAGACCTATTCTACTCAGCAGCCATGCTGTGGTGGTGTCCCACATACAAAACAGAGGAAGATTGGCACAGGTGTTAGTTCGGGGCGAATGTTCCTCAAGCACAAAAAAGAGGAGTATTGGCAACAGATGTTAGCCCAGGGCAAATCTTCCTCAGGAACAAAAAAATTATACAGAATACAGAAAAAATAATACATTTTTAAATATAACATATTTTTGACATCATTGTAATCTCCATTTTTTTTGAGGTCCTAAATTGAACATATATATCTGGACCTAGCGAGTATCTGTTCCATTAAAAATAGTTGAAATAGTCTAAATAAAGGGACTCAGGCATTTAAAATATTTATTAGAATAGGATTATCAAGTGAAAAGGCAGAGTTTTTTTCTCTGGAGATTTAAAAAAATAGAACAAGTGCTCATCTTTCCAGAGTTATTTAGATACCCTCTTACCTGAAGGCTAGCAGAACTGTTTGATCTCCAGCCATTCATTTCAACATTCGAACTTTATGATTGCCTATTACTCTATTGTTATCACATTTAAAAGATGGCTTAAAATGTCCCTTAAAGACACATGCCTTAGATGTAAAGGTTTTTGTTTGAGGCCTTGAGTAGAGATTGAAATATAGAGTCTTTGACAATATGAAAGAATCAGGGCAGTGTTTCTGAAGCATGAGGGCACAATAGTATCATTAGTGACAGCTAATGCCCTAGCAGTTTGCTCTCCTTACGCCTAATTTGATAAATGGTAACGAGCATCTGCTAATTTCCAGTGTAATGGGAACCTGTTTGTAGTGATTACAACCTGGAGGAACTTAACGTGTGTGCGTGTTGAGGGTGGAGAGGAATGTCCACCCCGATCATGAGCACTCACCCATAAATGTGCACATATACACTGTAAGCTCTAAATAATAATAAATTAATCAGTTTCAGGGTCAAATTGATTATAGCTAAATTTAGTAGAGAATTCTAATGATGAGTGATTTCCTATCTGAGAATGCCTTATTATCTTTTCCTCCCAAGCAGCGATTCTGCAGCCAATTCTAGATGGAGCCCTTGGCAGGTGGTCCCCTTTGCAGGTTGATGTTGTCTGGCTCGGGACCCTGCTGTCCAGGTGCAGTGTTCTATGTTTGGCTGCCAGAGTACTAGGGGGCGTGGCTTAAACTACAAGCACTCTTGACCAAAGTGGTTCCCTGGCATCCAAATCTCCCCTCCTCTTGCTGCATGCATCATCTGAGGTAAAGCCATGACTTGATAGCTCCAAATAGTTTTGGCAATGGTGGGCAATGCTTAACATGAGCCAGCTGCCATTGAGGAAGAGGTGATTATCTTGGCTGGAATTAAGTAGCTACAGGTATCAACATCTGCTGCACAGTTAAAGACTGTCTACATGACTTCTGTTTACTCTCATCTTGAAACAGGTCATTTGGTGCTTGAGTCGATAGAAACCAGGTCTTTGGCCTTAATTTGCCTTCCATA